>NC_090739.1:91647853-91655353 GCF_036898095.1 Palaemon carinicauda | reverse complement strand
TATTTCATGCATAGTTAGTCTCACCTGGTCCTCTACTGTGAAAAGTGTCCTATATTGGAGTAGCTGTCTTGTTATTCTTCAGTTTTTGTAATGTATTAATGTTCTTTTATATAAATCTTGAGTGAACCTTAGTGAAACTGATAACGTAACTTATATTTAGAATTTAGTATAGGGTTCTCTCCAGGTTGAGGGGGTGAATTTTCCCAATTGTTTATTTCTTTGCTAAAAGTCTTCCTTTTACCTATCAGAAGGCCGTGATATGTGTAGAATTCATCTCCAGCCTCTATAATGCCCCCCCCTGGTCATCAACGCCCCCCTTATGTTAATAGAAAAAATACGAAATATCATTAGTAATTTTCTAATTTTTATAGGTTACCCCTTTAAAACTGTTCAAATACGTTTTCTCATATCAGTGATATCAAAGAAAATGGGCTCAGGGGAGACTATGATTTTATATCCAATATTTTCGTCATCAGACAAAAATCGTAATTTCTCGTTTTTTCTTTTTCGGGAGAGGGGTGTATTTCTTTGCTTGTCCTGCTCTTATGCCTTAAGTAATATAATATTTAGATGTTTTAGGCCATTAAGTGACATAATACCTAGAAAAACACAGAAGGTTTTTTCCCTAAATCGAAATTTTAATTTTTGGTGAATATTTATTTTTAGGTATCCCTCCATCACCAGCCGGGGTTTCACTACCTAACCTCCTCGTTTTTTTCTTTCTGTGTGCTTATTTACTGTTCGATTTTGATAAAACTAGGTCTGCTTGTTCCATATGGATAAACAAACATAATGACAGAGCGAATTTCAATTCAAGACATTAGTTTCTCACTGGTCACCAAACAACTTTGAGTCGCTAGCTCCAATTTTCACATTTTTATTCATAAAATCCTTTATTTTCCCTGTAGGATGATAAAACTTACAGAGGATATGCCTTATTATAGTGCTAATAATGCCTCAAAATTTCATTAGCCTGTCTTGATTAGTGTATTTTTGGCAAATATTTTTACAATTAGCTTTCTCTCATTTGTGCGGTGCAGGATTGTTTGAGTGTTTCCCTGTTTATGCAGTAAGAAAGGGATTAACGTAATTATGTAAACTGTTTCAATATTAAATATTAAAGTGTTAATTTTTGTTCTGTTTTACAATTAAACCTTTCCTTACTTATTTTATGTGACCTATGGAAGAACTTTTTATTCTCTGAACCTTGGCCATAAAGCCGTCACAAAAATTGGGGGCCTGTCCAGGAGCTATCTGGTTTACCGTATTGAGGATTCATTCAGTTAGACAATTGTCGCCGCAAATAGTGTTCAATATTTTCAGTTTCACTCAAGATTTATTGTAAACATTCTAAATACCTGTTATTAGAGTTAATGATATATATGTGCGTGCTGTGAAACCATTCTCGTATTATTGTTTATAGACGGTTTGCTCTTTTGGGTAATGTTAACGCAGTAGTATATTTTTCATTTTCGCCATCACCGAGTCAACGACTCCTCGAAACTCACGAGAGCTATCCGGAAGTTCTTATCCATATTTTGTCCTTATATAATCACAACTACGACTTGTGCAGTCATTTCCCCTCGGTTGGTTGATACCAGGATCCTGTAGTTTAGACGATAGGTGAGGAATCGTTTAAACCTTTATTTACTTTATTTTTTCTCTGCGCTGACGTTCAAAGTTTGTAAGTTGTCATTCAAGTTGTTTGGAGTAAATAACGCTTGTCTAGGATCAACGGGTTATTTCCTTAGTTCCTCCATATCAGCTTGAATCGGGAATGTAAAAATTTTTTTCACTCCCTCGTGTTCTTTATTACCTTTTGCTTTCAAATCGGGACTGTACCTTTTCCCTAAAAACCCTAAAATAATCTTATTACTTGTAATGCTTGTTGTTTAATTTTGTCGGGAAACTATAAACTATAAACTTGTATTGTGGTTTGTAATGCATTTACTTGAATGGCAGCAGGAACATGTTAGTCTATTATAATTGTAAAACAGGAATTCAATTGTTTATTAAAGAAAGTTTTCTTTAACTTTAACCATGGCTCAATTTAACGTTCAGAAATTTGCTGCGGATCCCTCTGCTGAGTTAGCTAGTATCCCAAATGCTAGGAAACTAGAGCTTCTCGAGTTAGCTAGTCATTTGTCAGTTGCAACTTGGAGTAGCATGAGGAAGAATGAAATTCGCAACCAGATTCTTGAACATTATATGCGTGTGGGTAAACTACGCAATGAAGCTAGACAGTATATAACTCGTGAACCAGCAGTACTAGCCCATGAGCAGCAGTTAGAATATGAGCGTATTTCCCTTGAACGCGAGAAACTTGCGGCACAGAAATTAGAATCAGAGAGACAAATTGCATTGTTGGAGAAACAAGCCGAAGAGAAACGATTAGAGTCAGAGAGACAAATGTCGAAATCTAGATTACAATTCAAGATGGAGAAAGCTAAACTTCAGTTAGCTTGAGTGAGAGAGAAAGAAAAAATGGACTATGAATCGTCGTTAGCACTCAAATTTGAACAGGAAAAAGCAAAGCTTTCTAGAGAAAATAAGGAACATGAAATTTCGGTTTTGGAAGCTCAGGAGAAACCCTTTCATTTAGCAAAAAACATTAAGATGGTTCCCACATTCACAGATTATGACCCTGAAGATTATTTTAAGACTTTTGAAGAAACTGCCTTGCATTTGGATTGGCCACGCGATCAATGGGTTTGGCTATTAAGGCCGAAATTAACTGGGAAAGTTGCAAAAGTTTGTAGACATCTCAAAAAATACTACAGATTATCAGAATGTTAAACAAGCAACCTTGGATGCTTTTTCAATCTCTACCGAGGGATATCGTCAGACGTTTCGTAACAAAACTAAGTTCACAACTCCAACCTATGTAGAACTCGCTTCAGAGAAATTAAGGGAGTTTAGGAAAAGGGTAAAATCTGCTGCAGTAAGTACTTTTGCTGAATTAGAGAATTTGATTGTACTTGAAGAGTTTAAACGAAAGCTTCCTTTTAACATCATGATGTATTTAAAGGATAGGGAAGAAAAAGACTTGTTTAAAGGCAGCTTCTCTAGCAGACACTTACTCTTTAATACATAAATTTGGCACAGTAAGAGAACCGACCAGAATGTAAAACTATTTCCAGCTAAAAACTCTGAAAATCGGACTGATATGGCAAAAACGTCTAATGTTTGTTGTAGTTATTGTAAGAAAGACGGTCACACAATTAAAAACTGTCCAGATCCTAAATGTAAAACTTCCTTGCCTTTTCGGAACCCATTTAACCCTTTTCTTAACTTTAAAGGTAAAACAGATGGTCAGATTAAGCCTGTCTCCCATATCCATTCTGAAAAGCCTGTAAATCTATTTGATGATTTTACTTTCGATGGAACTGCAGCTTTGAACTCTGATGGATATAAATATAAAGTCAGGATACTTCGTGACACAGGTGCTTCACAATGTTTACTTTTGAGAAATGCTCTCCCAAAGATTGAAGCTAACGTAACTGATGAACATGTTCTCGTGAAAGACCTTTCACAAGTATCTAAAGTTCCCCTTGCTAATGTTCAACTTGATTGTCCTATAAAGAAGGGTAATGTGCTGGTAGGCATAAGAGATATTGAATTTCCAGTAAAAGGTGTAACTTTATTATTGGCTAATGATCTTGCAGGACGTTTGGTAGTTCCCAATGTCATTGCAATGGAAAAACCTGTTGGTGAAAACATTGAACCTGATCCCGATTGCTCTGTAAATCCTTCTTGTGTTGTCACTCGTAGCCAGAAATCTAGTTCGGATGAATCTAAAGTCCCTTCTGTAAATTTTGAAGCGTGAAATGTTATGAGCAGAGATAACCTTATTAAAGCTCAGAGGCACAATAACACTTTAAGTAAGCTTCATGACCAAAGCGGTTTCTAGAAGTGAGATTAGCAAATCCCCATGTTTTAATTTGAAAATGATTTGTTAATGAGGTTTTACTGTTCCCCTAAGAGTTCTAGTGAAGATAACTTGAGTGAAAAGTGACAAATTGTGCTACCTCTTTCTGTCAGGAATTCTGTAATGGAAATAGCTCATGATGCCTATGGAGGACATTTAGGAATTCATAAGACCTATTGTAAGATTTTGAATTGTTTCTTTTGGCCTAATATGAAAAAGGATGTAGCAGAATATGTTCGCACTTGTCATGTATGTCAGATATCAGGAAAACCTAACTAGGTAATACCAGGGCACCTTTACAACCGATCTTAGTCCCTGATGAACCTTTTAGTAAGATAATTATAGATAACTTTGGTCTTTTACCAAAAACCAAGAAAGGTGATCAATACTTGCTCACTATAACATATCATATGACCCGATACCCTATTGCCATCCCTCTTCGTAACATTTCTGCTAAGAACATTGCTAATTCTTTACTGAAAGTTTTCACGAATTTCGGTATTCCAAAGGGATTACAAAGTGATAGAGGTTAAAATTTCACCAGTGACCTTTTTGCCCAGGTACTTGAAGAACTAAATGTTGAACAAACTTTGTCTGCTGCCTATCACCCAGAGTCTCAGGGTGCCCTCGAGCGTTGGCACCAAACTTTCAAGAGTATGCTTAGGAAATGTTTTTGTTGAAAGTCAACTTGAGTGGGATGAGGACATTGATTTTCTTCTATTTGCTATCAGGGAAGTTCCCCATGAGTCCCTTGGTTTTTCACCCTACGAGATGTTGTTTGGGAGGTCAGTTAGAGGACCTCTTTCAGTCAACAAGATATGAATAAACTTAAAAGCACATTAATGCAGGTTAGGAAAATTGCTGGGGAGAAATTAAGGGGTCAACAGATCTTAATGAAGAGAAACTATGATAAAGCTTGTAAAGTCAGAAAATTTAAAACATAATGACCTTTCGTTAGCCTACCTTCCTGTCCCTGGTTCCCCTCTTAAAGCTAAGTTTTTTGGGCCCTATCCCATCATAAGAAATGTAAACAAAAATACCTACATTATCAGAACTCCAGATCTTAGAAAACCCACTCAGATCATTCATTTTAATTTACTCAAGGCTTATCACTCTAGGGAAACTGGAAATGGTTCTAGTGAGACGGTTGTTAATCTTAATTTTAAGGTGGAGACACCAGGAGAGGACAATTCATTGGAAGACCTTATTGCTTCCTCCATGCCACAAACTAATACAGAGGTTCTAAATAACCTGGATCTATTCTTGAGCCACCTCTCTCCTTGGCAGTTGCAAGACTTAAAGAATGGAATCTCTAGCCATTCAACTCTCTCTAATGATTTTCCCAGGAAAAGTGATTTGCTGCTACATGACATCGAGCTGGTTCCCGGTACAACACCCATTCGTCAGCAGTCTTATCTTGTGGGTCCTGAGAAGAAGAGCAAAATGAAGGAGGAAGTCAAATATCTTCTCTGGCATGGTCTAGCAAGACCGAGTAAATCACCATGGGCTTCCCCTTTCATCCTAGTTCCAAAAGAGGACGGTAGCTACAGATTTTGTACAGACTATAGAAAGATTAATATGTCACCATTAAAGATTCCTACCCTTTGCCACTCATTGATGATTTAATCGATTCAGTAGGACAAGCCAAGTTTGTAACGAAGATAGACCTCTTAAAGGGCTATTATCAGGTAGGATAACTGAAAGAGCTAAGTTAATATCTGCTTTCATTACAACCTTTGGACTCTTTCAGTACGAGGTCATGCCTTTTGGCCTTACCAACCTCCCATCTACTTTTCAGCGCCTTGTAAACTTCATCATCCAAGATTTGGAAGGTGTTTATTGTTACCTTGATGATATAATAGTCACTGGACAGACTTGGGAAGAACATGTGAATAGGCTAAAGTGTTTGTTCCGTAGGTTAGAAGAGGCTAGATTAACCATAAATTTTTAAAAAAATCTGTCTTTTGTAAAGCTACTGTTACCTACTTGGGCCACAATGTTGGGGATAGTAATGTTCGACCAAAAACTGCTAATGTAAAAGCTGTTCTAGAGTACCCTGTTCCGACCACCAGAAAGTCCTTACAAAGATTCTTATGGTTAGCCTCATACTACAGAAGATTATGTAATAACGTTTTTTCAATTGCTGCCCGTTTAACATCCCTAACCAGTCACAAAGTTAAATTCATTTGGACTGAAAAATTTCAAACCTCTTTTGAAGCCATAAAGCTGTTTTTAATAAACAACACTATTCTTGGATACCCAGATTTTAACAAGCCTTTTATCCTTCAAATGGATGCTAGTGATGCGGGAGCTGGAGGGGCGTCACTCCAAGAGTCTGATGGTATACTTCACCCAGTCAGCTACACCTCCACTAAGTTCAAGCATCACCAAAAGTCCTACAGCACCATTGAGAAGGAAGCACTTAGTTTGGTACTCGCCCTGTAAAAATACGAATGCTACTTACTAGGGCTGCTGAGGTATCAGTCTTCACTGACCACAACCCCTTGACCTTCCTCGACAAGAGGAAGTCCCATAACTAACGTCTACTACGCTGGTCCATCTATCTGCAGAAGTTCCCTCTGCAGATCCGCCACATCAAAAGAACCGAGAACATCATGGCAGATGCCTTATCGCGACTGCCTCCTTAACATGATACCTCCTTCACCAGTCTACAGTAACGTCGTCTTCGCCTCATTGGCCTCTTTTTCTATGAGCCACTCTGTTAGGCTCGTCCTGTAAGGGGGAGGTGTCACCCATCAGCCAGATGGCAACTTAATTTTGCATATAGCTCTAATTTTCATTTTTTGTGGAAATGTACAGTTCATTCCTGTACCTGTTTTTAAGATCCCAGGCTGTATCTTTAGATATCCCGTTTTCAGAGTACTTTTGTTTTCCCCGCATTCTTTAAGTTTTCTTCGGACCACCTATTTCATGCATAGTTAGTCTCACCTGGTCCTGTACTGTGATAAGTGTCCTATTGGATTAGCTGTCTTATTATTCTTCAGTTTTTGTAATGTATTAATGGTCTTTTATACAAATCTTGAGTGAACCTTAGTGAAACTGATAACGTAACTTATATTTAAAATTTAGTATATTAATGTTTTTTGATTTTGGTATTTGTGAGGTGTAGGATTGTTTGAGTGTTTCCTGGTTTATGAGGTAAGAAAGGGATTGATATAATTATGTAAACTGTTTCAATATTAAATACTAAAGTGTTAATTTTTGTTCTGTTTTGAAATTAAACATTTCCTTACTTAATCTATGTGACCTATGGAAGAACTTTTTATTCTCTGAACTTTGGCCATAAAGCCGTCACAATATATATATATATATATATATATATATATATATATATATATATATATATATATATATATATATATATATATATATATATATATATATATATATATATATATACTGTATATATATATTCATGTTTATATTTATACATATATATATATATATACATATATACAGTATATTTTTATAATATATATATATATATATATATATATATATATATATATATATATATATATATATATATATATTGTATATAGGTATATATA
>NC_090739.1:91637853-91640353 GCF_036898095.1 Palaemon carinicauda | reverse complement strand
TATTCATGATGTAAGCGAAGTTCAGAATAAATGTTCTAATCATGTGGGCTACAATCAGAATTTTAATCTTGTTCCCTACTGTAATACAACTTAATATGCTAACATGAGACTTGTTTCATAGCTTATTTGATATTTTTCTTATTCATTTTGTTGTTTATATCATTGGTTTCCCCTTGTCATTTCTCTAAGAATAATTTTGCTTTTTAATTTGATTTTCACTTATTGGGCACTTGAGCTTACAATACTCTGCTTTTCAATCTAGGAATGTAGCTTAGTTTTTTCTTAAAGGTAATAATTATGATGATAAAAAGAATGCAATTGCTACCAAATAACATAATAATAATAATAATAATAATAATAATAATAATAATAATAATAATAATAATAATAATAATAATAATAATAATAATAATAATAATAATAATAATGATAGTTTGTTGAAAAAGAATAATGTATGCGTATGCCAAATCCATAATTTTGTCAATCACGAGTAACATTAAAACACGAACTTTTACCAAGTTCCAGATACGCTTTAAATAAACTAAGACTATGGAACCTTATTTATAACTCCCAGAATCTCTTTATGTCAGTAATAGTTTGGTTTGTTTTCCAAAGAAGATGAGAGGAATAAAGATGGAATTTCCAGCCTCCAGCAGCCAAATTACTTCGACTTAGCTGTCAAGTCTTAAACTTCTGATAGCAGAAGTCTTTCCTCAAGTGTGTTCCATTGAACTAGTTTTTATCATTCAACCACAACAATCTTTCCTACCTTATTTACAATTACTATGATGAGGACTATTTTCAATAGCCTCTTTTCTGGCATTACTCTTCCACAAGGAAATATAAGAAATCGATTCCAATTCGGAAGTAACTGCAACTCAAAGAATGTCAAGCACAGTCGGTTATAACTGAATTAGTCTCATTGTTTGAGGTATCGGTCATAAGATTAATTCAGTTTATCATTCAGATAAAAGTATATGATAAATGAGCAATATCAATAACTACATTCATTACTTCCCTTCTCAAACAATTTTTTGGAGCATGAAACCTTAAAAACACAACTGATGTCACCATAGTGCTCACTGTTTCGCAGGAAATAATTCATCAGTGAACTTCATGTTGTCTTTAATATTTTGTTTTTTAGTCTATACGTCAAGGAAGATCCATTTTTTTTTTAAATATCCTATGACAGTTTTTCTTTAATCTAAGTTTAGATCTTATCTAATGGATAACTTGCTAGATTATAATTTTCTTATTGAGACTTCGTCTTGCTATACACTCGCTGAATCTAATCTAACAACGGTAACACATTACATTAGTTGATCTTATGAGTTTCATCGTTTATCAAAAGGTGAACCATACTGACGAAAGATATTTCAGTATTTCAAGGAACCCCTTAGCTCCTTCACCCTGTGCGAGGGAAGATAAGTAAATCCCTCTTTGCACCATGACCAATTCAATCCGAGTTTTGGGTCCCCCACCACCTCGCAAAGACAAAGAATTAGGTCCTTTGCAGCACAAAGCACTTTATCACATGAGCCAGGCATGACAAGTAAGAAAAGGATTTGCAGAAGTGATCTTCATCAAGCCAGACTGTCTCACAAAAGGATTCGGGAATCTTTAGGTTTCTACGACTAATATCTGTTGAATAAAACGAAGTGTTACTAAGGCAGCAATGAAGACCTATTGGTAATAAGTGTAAAGATAGATCTCTTGTGGAGTCTACAGAAAAAAAAAGTAACTATATTGCATCCTGTTGATTATTATTTTCTTCAACTGGTGGGCTGCTTATTCGTAAAAGATTAATCCTACAAGTTTTCCTGAATATTGAAATTCAATATCTGTATCGCATCTAAACAGTTTTGTGTCGATAACAAAATCCTTATTCCCTTCTTGTATATATGAAAACAGATTTGTAAAGCTTTTCCATATATATCAGAGGATATGGAATCTTTTCGAGAGGAAGATTTTTATCAAAATGAAGGAGTCCGAAAATGAAAAAGAAACTTTTCTGATTACCCCATGCTTCCTCTCACTACGAATTGAGGATTAACTGCCTGTGTAAACAGTGTAACCAAGGACTTAAACCGTCTCATACAGAAAAGCTTTATCAGCTAATATGATTAGTATTTTTTTTTTTTTTTTTTTTTTTTTTTGGAGGAACGAGTAAGATTCTCAGAATATGAGGCTTCTACGGTTTTGGATTCAAGTCGTAGAATAAGGGAGTAATGAATAATGCTGAAGGATTCTTCCTGATGCTAATAAGGATTTTCTTGTAAATTTACATAAATTTTAAGGAAAATAAATGCATTAAAGATTCTATTACATTGGGAACGTCAATTGTCTAAGAGAGATAATTACAATATAGAGCATTGGTAATATCTCTGTAACATGTCCTCTTGCAATTGAATAGTTGGATGCTATATATTAAGATAATGAACCATTTAAAGATCATGTGAGAGTGGTTAAAGTTGTTACAAACCGCATTAAGGGAAGACAT
>NC_090739.1:91607853-91617853 GCF_036898095.1 Palaemon carinicauda | reverse complement strand
CCTCCACAAATATCTGTAGTCCACAAAGTGATGTGCAGGATGGTTATTGCAGCTAAAAAGAAAAGAATGCCCTTTCTTGTCCAAGTTGGTTATCAGCCAGTTTATCCCTTTATAGTTCAAATGAAGAATGAAATTTCTAAACTCCTCAAAGACATTGTGCTATTTCTTTGGCCTTTCCACACAGTGCTCATTCATGTCTGCCATTTATAAATGGTTCGATGGTTCTGGATTGTCTGACATACTAGTTACTACACAGATGATTGACGAAGGATCATTGGAGAAAGCATTACATGGGAAGTACTTCAAAAGTAACATCTTCGGTTGATGTATGAAGCTCTGAGTCAACGGATGCTCAGAAAAGGCATGCAGGAGGGTGTGTCCTTGTCTGAAAATGCAAAGAAGATTGCCATTCTCCTGGAATCCTCTACAACCCTAGAGCAGAAGCAGCAAGTCTACTCAGAGCTAGAATCTGACCCAGATATTGTTTCCTTCATGGAACATGTGTTCCACAGTGTTAAGTCCTCAAAAATTTCAATGGTCAAGTATTGCTTATTTTTCCTGTCTATGGTAGACTTGAAAGTGTAAAAGTTGAGAGATGTATATTGTGTAGCCTATTATCAGAATATGAGAACGATGATTGTGCCCTTCATTTCAGTCAATTTGCTGTGCATTACCACATATAAACAAATATTTGCTAAGTATAAAGATTCACTGTTAATAAATTGAGAAGCATATTGATTCTCTACCATATTCAAGAATTTTCCCAATAATAATCTTTGATTTACTCACCCGGAAGTTACATTCTATGGCTATGTCGTTTCAATTAACAATCTAAAATTGTAATATGTGACATCCTTAACCTCAAAAACATATGTGAAAATTCAAAAATCACTAAAATCTGACATGTAGACGGAAAGATATGCAGTGTTTGACGTTCAGGAAGCTATGTGGTGGTCATTTTAAATTTTTAATTCTAACCCAGTTAGCCCCAGTTTTCACAAGGTTCACCCCAGCTCATTTTAATCAGCACCATTAAATAGACTAAGATTAACTTTCAAAATTTGGTCCTGGAAAATGGTCACAGGCCCCTTATGTGGAAACTCTACTATGTACTGAAGATGTCAATTCTTTTTTGTTACTTTTTCTTAGAAAATACTCAACTTGCATTTGCTCTTTTAGTAATGTTACACCAATACTATCTCTTATTAATTTCTCATTCCAACGATATTTCATCGTCCATTGCATATTCAATCATCATTTGTCTTTCTTCTATTTATCTTGAGCCTAACATCATATGATATTTCATGCATTCTAGTAAGCAAGCTTTGAAAGTCCTGTGGTGTTCTGCTGATAAGGACAGCGTCATCAGCATATTCTAGGTAATTTCCTGTTACCAATACAGTCCAATTCTTCACAACCATACCCAACTGTTCTATACATTACAAAATCCATGAGGAGAATAAACACAATAGGTGACAACAAATTCCCTTAGATTACTCCAGCATTCACTGGAAATTCTTTTGATTAGACTCTACTAACATTAACTTTTCCCTTGCTATGGTCATGAACAGAATCAATCAAATTTACATATTCAAGAACAACTCCAAAATGATGCAGGACTCTCCATAAAATAGGCTACTTCACACTATCAAAGGCTTTCATAGTTCGCAAATGCCAACAAAATGGATTTCTATAATCTACATAATACTGTACCATGTCTTAAAATAAAAATTTGGTCAGCTACAACTACTACCTTTTCTGAATCCTGCTTGTCCTTCTCTTCAACTTTTCATCAATCATTCTCTCTAGTTTCATTAGAATAAGCACACACACACACTATATATATATATATATATATATATATATATATTCCCCATAAAATAGGCTACTTCACACTATCAAAGGCTTTTCATAGCTCACAAATGCCATCAAAATGGATTTCTATATTCTACACAATACTGTACCATGTCTTAAAATTACAAATTTGGTCAGTACAACTACTACCTTTTCTGAATCCTGCTTGTCCTTCTCTCAGCTTTTCATCAATCATTCTCTCTAGTTTTTTTTAGAATAAGCACACACTATGTATATATATATATATATATATATGTATATACACACACACACACATATATATATATATATATAGACACACACACATATATATATATATATATATACACACACATATATAATATATATATATACACACACACACGCACATATATATATATATATATATAAATATATTATATATATATATATATATGTATATAAATAAAAAATTACAAAAAGTTAACCTTACGTCTAGACCAATGGTCGGGGGGGAACAGGGGGTAAATTACCCCAAATGGGGTAATTTAGAAAATTTGGGGGTTAATGGGTGAACATATATGAAAATTGGAGGAAAGAACGCATTGAGGAACTCAAAATCTTCAAAACCAGGGAAATAGAGAAATGTCAGTTATGATATTATTTGATATCAATAATTAGCACTTCCTCTATATATCATAATTGTCTACAATTTATATATAATATATTCAACTTGTAAAATGAGTCTAGTATTCTAGCAGTATGTATTTTGTATCGTAGTTAAAAAAAAAATATTGAGTGTGGGTTCTTAAAACCGAATTTAAAATGTTTCTGAGTTGATCAGAAATAAACTTGCAGGCAAGTTCAGAAACTTACTTGGCTAGTTCTTCTTGTATAATTGCTAACATTTTGGACATGTAAATGTGTTGAATAAGATATTACAAGGAAAACAAATCTCTCTCATCTTAGAAAGGAAAAAATCAGAATTTGTAACAAAGCTTCAATATTGGAACTAGAAAGTAAATGCCATCAAGGACTGCGGTCTTTCCAAACCTGTTAGTTTTTGGAAGAGTTAAAACTGCATTCTTAGTGTTATGAAGGAGTTGATCACAAAGCACCTGCCGAAATTTAAGAATAGATTCTGTGGTCTACTTTCCAGAACTTGATTCCCCATACTGTCAAATGTGAACTGGTTGATCTGCCTGATGAGCCTGAAGGGTTAGCAAAAGAGGTAATTGAACTTCATTCCAACAGTGAAACTAGCATGAAATTTGAGACCAAGGATGACCTTTCAAGTTTTTATATGGAAAAAATGGTAAAGGCTTATAAAACTGAACAATTGGGAAGCAACTAAAATGCAGCTACCTTTTACAACAACCTACCTTTGCGAACAAGATTTGTTCTACCCTTGTAAATTTAAAAACAAAATACAGGACCTGGTTGGATCCTGAAGATTGTTGTATCAAAGATGAAACTGCATCGTTTTTCCATAGCCTGAGGGAGCTGAGAGTAAAGTATTAAATTTTCAATTCATTTTCTTCATTAGTTTTAATTTGTGTGCCAATTCTTATACCAGAAATGATAAACATTGTCCCGCATAATAGTGGATTAGATAAAATTTTCCCCATTTTGTTTTTGTATGATTTTGAAAAGAAATAATAGTCATTAATTTTGCTTGTAGGCCATGTAATGCTAGAAAACAGACTTTTACTTCCCAATGATAGATGAAATAAACAAGTAAACATTATTCCGATATAAATATTGTGTGCGTTTATTATGCACTAATTCTATAAGTAAACTGGTTCGTCCCCTCAGAGTACTTCATAGTTGGGGGTAAATTAATTTTAGTAAAAATTATTTTGGGGTAACACACAAAAATGTTACCCGACCCCTGGTCTAGACATAGATTAGTAAGTTTTGATGTAACTTCATTGTTTACCAAAGTGCCAGTTGATGACATATTGTATTTCCTGTAGAGTATTTTAGCTGCTTATGATTTACCTTTATCAACCCATACTATTATTGAACTCATTTGTTTGTGCATTAAAAAGGGTAAATTTAGTTTTTATGGAGGATTACTATGAACAAGTTTTTGGTATGGCTATGGGTAATCCTTTATCCCCACTTATATCCAACATATATATGGATTTTTTTTTAATCTAGATTAATTCCTTCAGTTTGGTCTTCCCAAATTGTTTGGTATCGATATGTTGATGATGTCTAGGGATTTTAGAAGAAAATTTGAATCTTGAGGGTTTTGTTTCAATCATTAATTCATTAGTATCATCTATAAAATTCACTATAGAAAATGAAGAAAATAACCGTATCCAATTTTTAGATGTTTTATTAGTTAGAGAAACAGATAAATTTAACTTTTCCCATAGATAGAAAGCCCTACAAATAATTTTTCATATGTAAATTTTACTACGTTCACTCTAAAAATATAAAACATTCAGTTTTTTTCCTCCATGTACCTTAGAGCATTTAGAATTTGTAGCCCAGATTACATTGAGGACGAGTTCACTAAAATAAAAAAAAATTGCCACAGATCTTTGCTATCCCAAATATTTCTTAGAAAAATGTATGAATAAGGCTAAGAAAACATTTTATAGTGTCCAATTAAAGAGGAAGGAAACAATTAATAATATGCTTTGTTTGCCATTTCCTATTTGTTTTTTAGATGTTATGCCACTTTTGAAAAAACCCGACATTGATATAGTGTTTAAATATAATTTTATATTAAAAAACATGTTAATTAAGAATAGTTCTGAAATGATAATAATGTAATGTATAGCATTCCTTGTTCAGAGTGTAAACTTTTCTATGTCGGCCAAACATCCAAAAGTATCCCAGTCAGATTAAAACAGCGGCAGGTGGCCCTCTCCAGGGGTTCTCTTAATAATGACTTGGCCTCCCACTGGTTAGAGTTAAGTCACAGAATTGATTAGTCAAAGGCGGAAAAAGTAATCCATGTAAATGACTATTTGCAAAGGAATATTGTTGAATCATTTTTAATCTCCTGTACTCAAGGTAGAATTTGAATCTAAGCCCAGGTTTGTTTCCGTTAATGCAGTATTATCCTTTTATCTAAAATCTGACTTCTCTGGAATTAATGAGAAACTGACAACTGTTGGATCCCCTTCTGTATAAATACGATGTCTTTGTATATGTATTCTCATTGTTGAGTTTGATAATGTCCTGAGTGGATGAAAGTACTAACTCCATTCAAGACTTTTCATTTTTCCATTTGTGACTATAACACACATACACACACAAACACACACACACCACACACACACATATATATATATATATATAATATATATCTTCTTCTTCCCAGCTTTATCTGCATAAATATATATATATATATATATATACATATATATATATATATATATATATCAAATAAGCCATATATATTAATACATTAAAGTCTGGATTCTCTTAACGACCTCGGGATCAGAGCCACAAGTGGAATTGCCCAAAGACTATAATATCAGACCGGCAGGGATTTGAACCCTCGTCCAGGATATCTGTATGCCAGTGACCATACAACTCAGCCTCTTCGTGGCTGAGTGGTATGGTCACTGGCATGCAGATATCATGGACGAGGGTTCAAAATCCCCGCCGGTCTGATATTATAGTCTTTGGGCGATTCCACCTGGGGCTCTGATCCCGAGGTCGTTAAGAGAATCCAGACTTTAATGTATTGATATATATGGCTTATTTGAAATATGAAAGAAACACGTTTAAATGTGCAAAAATTTATCATATATATAATATATATATATATATGTATATACTGTATATTACATATATATATACATATATATATATATATATATATATGTATATGATAAATTTTGCATATATATATATATATATATACACACATATATATATATATATATATATAATTACAAATAATATATGTATGGTTGAGTTTAGCATATAAACCGTGGAGATGTCGGTGGGCTAAAGGGTTAGTCCCAACTAACAAGGGAACACACTGTAATTCTAAGGGTATAAAATTTGGGAAACTAAATGGAATTTCGTTCAAAATCATAGCTCATGTCCTGCCAAGAAAATTATAGAATTTGTTTATGATGATTAACTCTAGTTACATTCTTTCATATGTGATATATTAGGTAAGTGGACATATTGGAACGCATTTGGGCAGTCAAGTGCTGAAGACCAAGATTCGTTTTTCGATTCGAATTCCTATTTCGTCATTTTTTTTGTAATAAAAACTGAATTATTTTTTAGACAAACGAAATTATGTAATACTACTTGCTGGAAGAGGGTTGGAGCCCTTTTAATGATGGATGACAAATTAAATAAGACGGCATAATATACAAAAGAATCCACTCTCATTGATCTTGCTATCCTAACATGGACAGAAATATTGCTGCTAACCTTCAACGAGCATTGAAATATTTCAGTAAATAGAAAGTCGTTAACTATAGGATTGAAAGTTGGATAAGCTTCATGCTGCTATATTCCGATCTGTATATATATGCATATATGGTATACATACATATATATATATATATATATATATATACATATATATATACATATATGTATATGATAAATTTTGCATATATATATATATACATACATATATATATATATATATATATATATTTATATATACAAATATATATATATATATATATATATACCATGTCGACAAATAATAAGACATTGGTATACAGAATTTCTCAATTTATCAAAAAAATTGAGGAGGCACACTCAGATTGAGACTTGAAAACTACCTCTCCCGGCACCGCATCTTTATGTGCCTGATGATGTACAGACAATGCACCATTAATAATGCTTTGTATCACTATTGTGTTACATACAACCATCTTTTGTTGGTAAGGACAAAAATACGCGGGCTCTTGTTTGTGTTTCCTAGATTATAATTGTTTCAAATACACACCATTGCCCACCAATCCTTTTACCGGTGCGGTTTTGAACCGACCATCATACTTTAAGCTGTAGTTTTAATTAGCTCTTTCCAAAACCCCTTTCAGTGGTGTTCATTACCCTCCTTGAATGATTAATTAAATAGACATGGTATTGCTCATTGAATAATTTAGCAACTGTTACGAATTAATCAGGACCTTATATGGTAACACAGGATCCTGTCCATACACTAAAAAGAAAGGTGTGTATCCGAGCGAGGCATTATATGCAATGTTTAAAGCTAGCTCAGCTGTAGGAAGAATGGCGTCCTAATCAAGGGGGTCATCAGTCACTAAGTAATGTAGAATTCGGACCACTTCCCTATTATGGGATTCCACTAATCTTTTAGCTGAAGGCCTATACGTAGTCACTGAAAAGTGTTAAATTTTCATGAAGTCTGTGACCGCTTTCACCCCCTTATTTATAAACTGGATACCATTATCACTTATCAAATTTTCGGGCAACTAAACTTAGTAATGAAAGAACACAGCGCCTTAGCTAATTAATTAGCTGATTTATCCAATATTGTGTAAGTATGAGTATAACTAGTAAATGCATCCACAAATACAAATATATGCATATGTTGCGCTATACCAGTAGGAAATGGTCCCACCATATCCATATGCACTCTACAGAATTTAATAGGAATCGAAAGCCAGTTTCTGGCTTCCAGTACAGTGTTTTTATGTTCTTTGAAACAGTTACAAGCATGTAAACATTTCATATAATTTTCTATATATTATTTCATTTCTAACCAAAAGAACGATTCTCATGCTCACCTTAACATTCTATCAATCCCTAAAGGCCCTGCATACGGACTTCCATGTAAAATATGGATGGCTTGATTAATTAATGATGGAGGGGAGAACTACCCATGCACATAATACCCCTCCACTCTCCTCATCAGCGCATTATAAGATATTCTCTGTAAAAAAAATTCTCCCGAGGCACATTCAGAAACGGTGGATAACTCTCTGATTTCCATATAATCACTGCTCACACTCTTTCCATCCATTCCTCATTTTTTTTCTGCCCCTCTTGGACTTCCTTTATGTCCAAACCTCCTTTTATGTCCCAACTTCCTAAGTCAATCACGCCTGCTTCATCAGGGCACTCATTCTGGACACCCTTGGTCGTGTTCCCCCCCCCCCCCCTCTCTCTCTCTCGCTCTCTCTCTCTCTCTCTCCCTCTTTCGCCGATCTCATTTTTTGATTGCTCCTCGCGTGAATTCACATCCCGTTCTCAATTTTGATGGGAGCCTTAAATATTTTGGCTTCATTCTTCGTTCCTCTCTTGTGCCCAAGTTGTTACGCTTATTATTGAACCTTCAGAGAGGGCATCAGCTACATTGTTAGCTTTACCTTTTATGGTGTCAAACACCTTTATGTTAGACTTCAACAATATTTCAATACATTTCTATTGTCTAGACATCAAGTCACCTCTGTAAAATAAATCCTGTAAGGGGCGATGATCACTTTGCAACTTAATCGGCTCACCTAATAAAAGAACCGATGCCTCTCTAGAGCCCAAAGAATAGCCAATGCCTCTCAATCGAATGTACTATAATTATTTTCTACCCTTTTCAATGCCCTGGGAGCAAAAAAAAATAGGTCGCTCCTCATAGAGAAATTACGCCACCAATAGCTATGCAACTCTCATCTGTTGTCACTAAAAACTGGCGATCAAATCTAGGATATGCGAGTTATGCATTTCTAGTTAAGGCAGCTTTCAGAATGGTTAAAGGCTCTTTCTTCTTCCACTCCCCAATTTTATTACTTTTCGTTTCTTTAATGGATCTAAGGGTCTCACTATCTCTCCAAAACCTCTTATGAATATACGGTAATACCCAGCGAACCCAAGGAACCCACCTACTTCCTTAGGGGTACTTGGCCTACGGAAATATATAATAACTTTTCATTTACTGGGGCAGGGTTGGATACCTTCTGGGGTTATCATGTGATCTAAAAATGTGACCTATTTGCTGAAAAATTTATAATCTAACAAATTTATTTTCATCCCATTATATCGCAGTGCTTCAAAAATCTTACGAATATTATTATAATGTTCTTCGGTTGTTGTCCTGTAATTATAATATTGTCTGAATAAATAAGAAAATTAAGGCCAATCAAGGGAAACAAAACCACCGGAAAGGGAAAAAAAAATTAACTGAAATAGTTGGTTGTTAGCTATAAATGCCGTTTTACATTTACTATCTTCCTGAATGGGTATTTGATCCCACCTTAAAGTTGACAATCGTTGTATGCCTTGCGTGTAGTTTATTGCCTCCTGGCGTGTCGAGGATGATGGATGCCGTTGACTGTAGTGGGATTGAGGAGAATTCTTTTCAATAAGAGAAATGCTGGCTCCTGTGTCAATCAGTGCTCGAATGGACTTATCTGGAAGGACAATCCTGACAACTAACATTCCTAGCCTCCCATTAGGATATTTGGGGCACATGCCAATGACCTCGCTTGCAATACTGCTGCCCCCTGCTCATGTCCCTAGTGCTATGGGGGTGAGGTCAGGGGTACTAGGGGAGGTCCCAGTGCCTGCTCCATCTAGTTTATCGTATCCACTCTCACCGCTGACTCGGCTGCTGCTTCTGCTGTCATGCGGGTGGGGGTGCATCGATCTCCCTCATCTCCCCTTCCTCTGTTTCCTTTTCCTCGGACGTTGGGTGGGGGTTGGTATGCATATGTCAGAGCCCGCCTGCCTTGGTGGTTTTTGCTTGGTACTCTCGAGATATATGATAATAGCCCTGACAAGTGTAACAGCGGGGTGATCCTTGGGTGGCGCACTCCACTCGTTGGTGCCCCTCTCCCCCCACAATGAAAACATCTGAAGACTCTCATCACCTGATGACTACGTTACCACCTCTCCCGGTTTGAGTGTTGGTGAAGGCCTCTCATGGAAACCACCTTTCAGGAATCGGGGTATTTATTCTCAATCTTTTTTTTCTTCTGGCAAACTGTCTAGAATGTTAAGTATCGCCATCACTTTATGTGCTAACCGCAGATTGTCATTGAACAAATAACCTCATAAATATGGGTTTACTAATCTGCAGATTCATTTACGGGGAATTGCTTTTTTATCACCTCCCGGAGATTGGCACTCCGTGTAACAAACGAATCATAATCTCAAAAATTGCCAGTTGTAAAACTGAGAACTATCTCACCCTTTGGAGTTTTGGGTTTGTAATTTTCTTTCATGTCCCTTT
>NC_090739.1:91600353-91602853 GCF_036898095.1 Palaemon carinicauda | reverse complement strand
ATTTCTTTAAATTTGATAAGCTTGCTAAGATAAAACAAGGGCCTCCTCGTTAACACGGTCAAATGAAAAACTAAAATCATGGCCAATACTACAATTTTCCTAACCACCATCAAAAGATTTCTGTACAGCATTGGGAATTGTAAGAATGTCAGGACATGCTTGAAGGTCTTTCCGAAACCCAAATTGCAAATTAGGAAGAAATGATTACCTCCAGCAAACGTATTTAGATATTTTACCAAAAGATGTTAAAAAAGAAAAAAAAATCTAGATAATATGAGAGTTATGGAAATTAGACGGTAATCAGCTGAACTTGAGCTACAGCCACCATATTTACATAATGGAGTAACATTAAAATATTCCCAATAAGTGCTATATTATTATTATTATTATTATTATTATTATTATTATTATTATTATTATTATTATTATTATTATTATTATTATTATTATTATTATTATTAGTTGAGCTTCTACCCTAGTGGGAAAAGCTTGATTATATAAACTGAAGTGTTCCAACATGGAAAGATATCCTAGAGAAAAAAGGGAATAGGGAAATAAATAATAATATGAGAAGCAATAAACAATTGAAATAAAATATTTTGAGAACAGTAACACCATTGAGGTATATCTTTCATATGTAAACTATTGAAAGAGATTTACGTTAGCCTATTCAACATAAAAACGTTTTCTATAAATTTCAATTTTGAAGTTCTACCCATTCAAAATTCATTCCACAACTTGGTCATAGCTGGAATAAAACTTTTAGAATACTTATTCGTATTGAGTCTTATGATGGAGAAGGTGGGGCTATAAGAATTAAATATATACACAGTATTGCAATCAAGATGGTGCTGTCCGGGAAGATCTTAATGTAAAGGATGGTCAGACTATGAAAAAATCTTATGCAACATGCATAAAAAAAAAAAACTATTGTGCCAAAGATTAATATCAAGATAAGGATTAATCGACCGTAAGGTCCTGTCCTACAAACACAAATTAAGATGAGAATCTGCAACTGATGACCAGACAGGAGAACAATACTCGAAACAATATAGAATATAAGAATTAGAATACTTCTTCACAATAGATTGATCACCAAAATCTTACAAGACTTGCCCAATAATCCCCCTTTTTTTTTTTTGCAAATGAAGAAGTTACACACTTAATGTGTTTCTCAAAAGTAAATTTTCTGTTGAGAATCACACCTAAAAATTTCAAAATGGTTATACAGAGTTAAAGTAACTTTATCAATGCTGACGTCCGGATGTTAAGGAGCCACATTACTCGACCTACATACAGTCAAAATTCAAGTTTTGCTTGAAATCAACGTCATGTCCTCTAATTCCTAACATGCAGAAAATAACAGACAGCTTTGGATCTACGAAATCTGCATTTTTTTTTATAAATAAACAAAAGAAAAATACTAATCAAGTCTACACCTCCATAGGTATTTAGGTTCCTGAAGAGAGCTTTAATTTTATAAAATCGTAAAGCTTTACTGGTTAGATTACCATCAGTAACACAGAAATGAAGAAGATCGAGTTTCTCATTACTCCTGCTTACTGTCAAACACATCAGCCAAGAATGACTCATTTTTCTTTAGACATTGAGTGACATAGCCATGTGGTTTAAGTACTGGATGAACGGTTACGTTTACGCCAAAGAGTGCAGATTTAACGGTAGCCCACCAATTTTGTTTCTAGGTTGCATCTGAAAGGGTTTAATTATATTCATATTGAATTGAAATATGAACTTTATGAGCGAAACCTCTAAGCTTAGTATAGTTATTCAAAGTCAGATCTGATCTATTACCGTTCCAAAGCTGATAGGCCTCCTACTTCTCCAAGTAGGTATGTCTACAATCATCATTGAACTAGGATTTGTCTTTCACCCAGTACCCTTATCACTTGAAAGGGGATACGCCTATCAATTATGTTGACTAGATTTTCATTTAAAGAAACAACGGGCTCAACACTATTATAAAATTATGACCAATTCCAGCTCAAGAGATCACTCTAAGGGCCATTCCAGTCTGCTTGAGACAAGCTGCTCAGTCATCACTACTAATGATATTAAGATATGATCAGATTAACCAACTGGAGAACCTATCCTAATTTTATAATGCCAAGGAACTCAGTGTATATAAGTAATTTCACTTGGTCACAGCCTGATCCAGAGGCAAATTCTAAGGCTCTTAAGCCATGGCGATCAGTAGTAGAAACAGAATTAAACCACTCCCCTATGTGAGCATTACAATCACCAACAAAAACAAAAGAGACCTTTCTAACTTCTTGTATCTTAGTCATAATGGTGAGATGAAAATCTTAGATAGAATCATCTATATCTGGAATCTGGTAGATCGAACGCAAATAGAAGTTATTATGCCAGCACAGAATTTTATTACCGGAATCTCATGTGACATCCACATTCAAAGCAAGACTTATGAGAAGCAGGGTACTCAGTCCTGATTTACACTGCTATTCCCCTGGCCCTGAGAATG
>NC_090739.1:91565353-91592853 GCF_036898095.1 Palaemon carinicauda | reverse complement strand
GGAACACGGAGATATATGATGAAGAATTTTGTCATGGATGATGGAGAATTGAGTGAGCTGTTCAAGATCTGTTTGAGAGAAAATACATCAACGTGGTGAAAGTGTTTGTGCATCGCTGTGATCAGCAAAACTTTACTAGTCAGACCCACCCATAATAGTTTGGTTTATTAAGAGCGACCAAAAGAAAATCTCCCACCATCACCAATCACCACTGGCCAGGGTGGTGCTAAAAACTGGCCAAACCCCAGACATAAAAAGAGATGGCCAAGGCCTTTGTCATGCAATTGATTAGAAACGGCTTTATTTGTTGTTGTAACTTATGTAGGTTGAATTAAATAAGACGCAGGACCGAAGAGGGAAGATAGGAACAAAAGCCCTGTAAAAGGATAAAGTAAAAAAAAAAGTTGGTGATTACTATTGAAATAAGAAATAGTCGAGAAACTCATCTGTGTAAATTTAAAAATGAATATCTTAAAACGAAAGGAAGAAAATAAAAAGGACAGCTAGAACAGGTTGGAACGTGACAAGCATAAAGTATGTGGAGGATAAGTTAAAACCTAATAGTGTGATGTACTGCTGATGAGGCTTTTGTGTAGATACATGAATGGAAGTGTGAAGTCGAGGTCGTATTTTTACACTGAGGTCTTATCGCTGATCCTTGGGATAGATTTCGAATGTTATCTAGATTTTCAGCATGCTTCATCTTTAGGGAATTTCACTCGTAAAACAGTTCTATGGAGAAAAAATATAGCATCTATAGCAATAATAACAAGTATAACCCTACTTATGATAGTAATATTAGGTATATAAGCGGAATTGGAATATAACTAGAAGCAGGTATAGCGCAATAAAATATGTAATATTGGTTATGAAAAATCCCAAGTAATAATGATACAGGATGGAAAATTATAAAAATACCCTATAATGCTATGATATGACGAAATATTAACATTATAATGATAATAATGTTGATTATACTATACGTAGCCTTTCAAAAGTATCACTCATGAATGTTGCATTACCGTGGTACTTAAGAGTGGAAGGTAAGGGAAAAAATTTATAAAAGGGCCAAGACTTACGAATTGAATACTATGGAACATGCAAATAAAAGAGGTTCCAATGATCATAGGAGCATTAAGGACCATACCTGAGTCATTGAAAAGCAATCATGAGAAGATAGGATGTTGGGGTGAACCTTGTGAAAATGGGGGCTAACTGGGCTAGAGTTAAAAATTTAAAATGACCACCACATAGCTTCCTGAACGTCAAACACTGAGTCATTGAAAAGTAATCTTGAGAAGGTAGGATGCGATATCACCCTAGGCCTAGTGCAAATGAGCGTGCTACTTGAAATAGCAAATATAATGAGGTATTGGATGGATTCGTAAGGAAGCTGGATGTAACCCAGAACCCTACACTATAATCACCAGTCTGGGTAGACTGCGATTAGGAAAAAAAATGATAATAAATTATTATTATTATTATTATTATTATTATTATTATTATTATTATTATTAGTAGTAGTAGTAGTAGTAGTAGTAGTAGTAGTAGTGATGGTGGTGGTAGTAGTAGTGGCAATATTATCATGAATTCATAATACAGAAAACCAAAGTGATATATAGCGGGAGATATTATCTGTTAGCCTTCAGGATTTCCCTCACATTTTCCAAAGTACCTCTTTAGCTTAAGATGAAGAGGCTATTTGTAAAAAGACTGCGAAAACCTTGAGAGTAAGACAGGTATTATAATTATATAAATATATAACTGTGGATGTCTTTATTCAAGGGTTTTAAGAAGCGCTACTGTGTTTTTATAAGTTTTTGCTATTATTATTATTATTATTATTATTATTACTAGCCAAGCTACAACCCTAGTTGGAAAAGCAAGATGCTATAATCGCAAGGGCCCCAATAGGGAAAATAGCCCAGTGAGGAAAGGAAATGAGGAAATAAATAAATTATGAAAGCAAATTAACAATAAATTATTTTAAAAACGGTTACAACGTCAAAACAGATATGTCATATATAAACTATTAACAACGTCAAAAACAGATATGTCATATATAAAGTAAAACAAGACTCATGTCAGCCCGGTCAACATAAAAACATTTGCTCAAACACTGACCTTTTGAAGTTCTACTGATTCAACTACCCGATTAGGAAGATCATTCCACAACTTGGTAACAGCTGGAATAAAACTTCTAGAATACTGTGTAGGATTGAGACTCATGATGGAGAAGGCCTGGCTATTAGAATTACCTGCCTGCCTTGTATTACAAACAGGATAGAATTGTCCAGAGAGATCTTAATGTAAAGGATGGTCAGAGTTATGAAAAATCTTATACAACAAGCATAATGAACTAATTGAACGACGGTGCCAAAGATTAATATCTAGATAAAAAATAAGAAATTTAATAGACCGTAAGTTTCTGTCCAACAAATTAGGAGGAGAATTAGCAGGTGAAGAACAGGCAGGAGAACAATACCCAAAACAAGGTAGAATGAAAGAATTAAAACACTTCTTCAGAATAGATTCGCAATAAGCCAGTTTTTTTTTTGCAATTGAAGAAGACACAGACCTAATGTGTTTCTCAAAAGTAAATTTGCTTTCGAGAATCACAGCTAAAATTTTAAAAGTCATACAAATTTAAAGAAACATTATCAATACTGACATCCAGATGTTGAGGAGCCACTGTTCTTGACCTACTCACAATCATAATTTGAGCTTTGTTAGGATTCATCTTCATACCCCATAATTTACACCATGCACTAATTTTAGCTAAATCTCTATTAAGGGATTCACCAACCATAAATCTACATTTATGGGATGGAATTGATGTAAAGAGAGTAGCATCATCTGCATAGGCAACAAGCTTTTTTTCTAGGCTAAACCACATGTCATGTGTATATAGTATGAAAAGTAATGAGCCAAGAACACTACCCTGTGTAACACCTGATATCACAGTCCTATACTCACTATGGTTCCCATCAACAACAACTCTTTGAGATCTATTACTTAGAAAATCAATAATAACGCTAGGAAACGACCCACCCACTCCCAACTGTTTGAGTTTGAAAACAAGGGCTTCATGATTAACACAGTCAAAGGCAGCACTAAAATTAAGGCCAATCATACGAACTTCCTGACCACAATGAAGGGATTTCTGTACAACATTGGAGATTGTAGGAAGGGCATCACATGCTCCAAGGCCTTTACGAAAACCATTGTAAACTAGGGAATAGATGATTACCTTCAGGAAACCTATTAAGACGTATTATTATTATTATTATTATTATTATTATTATTATTATTATTATTATTATTATTATTATTATTATTATTATTATCACTATAACTAAAAGAGATATGAAATTCACAGAAGTCATTATGATTGGTAGAGATGACTTGGAACATTTGTTACCTACAATCAATAAAAAATTGTTGAAAAAAGATCGTCAATTCTTTGGTACACCTGCAGTCCTGTGATAAAAGAAAAAAACAGTAAAAAGTCAACTGTTTTCTATTCTTAAGAAGCATGCAGTACAGGTGATAAGGAAAAGCATTGCAAACTTTACTAATACAACCAAGGAAAACAAACACCATAGAGGTTACCAGTGTCATCCATGATATTCCAGCTGAACTATATATTGCAATCTGCCAGATCATAATAGGAACTACGGAGCGCATATGAACTCTGAGGAGGACCAAAGTTGTTGACAGAGCAGCACTCACAGCTAGCCAAATCATTATGTATGGATTCAAATCCCACCAACAAGTTGACTACAAGCCATGAGGAGACTCAGCAGCATTTAGGCCACCTCATGGTCAAGAGAAGCCACTGTTCATCCTAATGACCATAACAAGAAGCTAATGGATTTTAGTGCAGATAAATATTGTTTCCCAAATGGCCATATCCTGCTAGTTGAAACAGCTAAAGCCAATACTGTTTTACAAAAATCTTGAAAGTTCCAACATCTCTATATACAGATTCTCTATTGTTTTTCTGTTTTTTTTTTGTAATATTGAAAAAGCTTTTCAGATGACATTGATGATGGGAAAAGAACCATCCATGAAATGATTACTGTTGTGTACCAGAAGGTAGAGCTTTCTAGAAAACCAGTCTCACCCACCTTGAAGTTAGGTGATGCCCAGAGTCTATGTACCACCCAATAATATGTAGATATGCTGCACTGTAACAAACAGCTTGCATAGAGAAATAGACCCTTTTTCACAATTCAGGATATCTCAGGATTCTAGCATATTTGACAATAGAATTTATTGTGCTACTGTTTCATATAGAATGGAAATGGTAGAAGCTTCTAACAATATTCCAGGCTGGTATGACACAACGTACTACTGTAGGAAAGCAAGCCATTGACGTAAGTCGGAACCCTACCATAACTCTTAGAATTAGCACATGAGTGGTCAGACCTGCTAACTGAAATCATCCAAGCAAGACAGCTGAGTAGCGACCTGGTAGTGAAGCTCACTCTACTGTCATTTCATTTGACATGACTCTTAATGAGAAGGTGGCCCAACTACTAGATGCTAGATCTTCCATGCTTCCACAGGCGCTGAGAACATTGGATGACTCTCTCGATTGGCAAAATAGCCAGATGCATGTCTCCATGAAGCCAGGCGGAGATTTAATCAGTTATCAACTGGAGCTTTCGACATGGGCATAAGTTACAGAAACTATGTTGGCAACTCTGACTAGATTCGTCGGTACAGCCTACTTCCCCAAAAAAACTATCTACATCATATCAACTCTGAACTGCAATGATATCTCTTCGGCAAGCATATGCTACCTCCTACCCTTTGAATTCTGAGGCACCATTTTCTGAGAGTCCATATCCAAGCCAAACTGTGGGGACATACCAGCGTTGCTCTGCAGGATCCTCAGTTGAGTCCCCTGTAGAATGGCTACCCCAAGGAGGCTAATGTCCAGCTAAAACCAAATATGACAAATGATCTTCCTGCTCTAACAGCCCTCATTAAAATGGTAAAGTGTTTATACCCAACAGCCTGTTCTTCTGCTATATGTTCTCATAGAACAAAGAGCTTAGCGTGCATTAAGCTTCGCCCGTGCAGTCGTGAGTGACAAAATCATAAGGATACGCAGAGCAAGTGTGAAACTAATGTTGACGATGATGGTAATGATATATAGACTCCCTGGTTGCCTAAATCATTAGGCTCATTTCTGTCAAGAGGAGCATGTTGCGTTTTAATGGCCATTAACTTAGCGGAAATTTCCTGTCTGATCTCAAAAAATATTAAATAAATATGAGATATATTATTCAATTAGGTTTTTAGTTGAGTCTAGCTTATTTTTTGGATACCATTGAATTGCTTGGCCTGGAAAATGGTATGTAGATGTGAAAATAATATTTTTAGGTTATTTAGAAGCTGGAATATTAAAAAAAAAAATAAAATAAAATACGCCGGCCATTTTGTGGCCATTATCAGGATAAAGAGTAGCATTGTCCTATTGGTTGCTCATACCATAAAATTTCCAAAAATCTGTAGTTTTGATATACTCCGGAAATATCTGGCGAAATTACACATTTAACCTGCCAAATTTAACTCTCTCTCTCTCTCTCTCTCTCTCTCTCTCTCTCTCTCTCTCTCTCTCTCTCTCTCTCTCTCTCTCTCTCTCTCTCTCTCTCTAACAAGTTGAAGTAAGAGGGAACAGTCTGCAAAAGTTAAGCAACGAGGGAGCATTTAAAATCAGATATCATTTTCTGTCAAGAGTGCTATCTGGGAAATTCTGAATTTAAAAATTGAATGATAAATAAAATACATAATACTTTTGAGTGTATTGCCCTTTAAAACATAATCTTGTTTTAAATGAAGCTGACTTTAAATAAAACTAAATGAAAGAATATATAGGAGGGCAATAAAATATCATGCATTTGGTAAATGGAATACACAACAGGGTTTAAATTTTTTATACTGTTTAATAATTAATAACACGTCGAGATCAGGAAATGGTGTTATATTGATACTAATTTTTTAATAATGCCTGAAAATTGCATTTGGTTTCGTCTTCGTTTTATTTGAATAAAGCGAAACATATCAAAACTTTTATTCTTAATTCATCCAGGAGATAATTTATTTCTATCTACATGCCACAGCTGTTATCTGCAGTATTTGAATATCTTATCACCTTCCCCTTCATCATTTTTTTTTTTTTTGAAGGATAAGCAACATACTAAATGTATGTTTAATTTTAGTATCTGCCAATTATATAACGGAGAAGAATATCATTGTTTACTTAAAGTGGCAATAGAACTTTCAGGGCTACCAATATGTATAACGTCATGAGACTCTTAATCACTGTATGAATGATGAATCGTGAACCTTTAGTAACCTTCAGCATATGTTAATATCATACCATAACTATTAAATTATATGATATGACTATAATCGCCGCTTTTATGTTAATTCAATCAAATTCCCTCATGTTTTGTTGGTAGTTTCAGTAATCATGCCGTCTATGATGGGCAAGTCATTTATCGGTGTAGGAAAAAATAAAAGTCTAGGTTATTAATAGATTATTTATTTCCATTTCATTGGGCTCAAATATTAATAGAATGAAATATTATAAGAAATAAAAAAGTATAGTAAGTTTTAAGTTTTAAATACAGTATTAATGACACCAAAAGAAAAAAAAAAGTATTGATAATGTTTACCATCATTCTTCCCCACATTCGCTAAATGAATTGACCTATAGCAAAAATTAAAAAAAGATGCCAATAGATGGTGTTGGTGTTTTATTTTCAGGAAAAAATCCCGAAATGTTAATCGGGTAGAACATTTGTAATAAACAGATTTCAAAGAACTTATCAAATGATAGTAGTGATATGCATTTAGGTTGATTGGAAGGATTACCTAAATTTTCATCTGCATTTGATTATACGTTTTATGCACAGTAATTTTGACCAGTACCAATATGCAAACGACTATCAGTATTTTTGGACTAGACACCAAAGTCTTCTAATTCATTTACTGTTTCGCTAATTTTATGCAGCGAGAAAGAATATTTTCACTTGGATGAGATTATACGAAAACCATGTTATTCATTTCATCAAAAGCTTTGGAGCTAAATCTCCATTACTCTCTTTTATCAAGTTATCAGAGGACGCATATATCCAAGTGGGCTGAATCTAAAATGCAAGAATCTTAGGAGGAAATAAGACATGAATCGTATGTTCGCGGGATCCCATTCTCGTATATAAGCAAAGTAGGGAACACAGAAAAATGCATGACAATCAATTAACAAAATTCTTCTTAGTTACATACGCAAAGAACAATAACAGACAGGACAAATGTGCCATGATACACAAAGAGTTGAAGTGATATAAAACACTTTAATTACTAATGGAAATGAACATCCAAAGCACGTCTGATGTAGGGGAGTGAGGTGTCATAGACTCTTAAGATAATAATGGACGGTGTTGCATTCACTACTCAAAGCGCTTTAAGCAAAGGGAATAGCAGGCGTCTCCTGCTGGAATAGTGTCAAATACAATAACTTTCTATGCTGTTCTGATTTCGCGTAAAGTCATTATTAGTGAATAAAACAAATGTTCATATCAAAATAAAAACGTAATAATGCGAAGGTTGTAAAATCCCGGTTATTTTGTACCTATATTTTTGGTATCTATTTCAGTAAAATCATAAAAATACTGAAATAAAGCAGTATTCTCCAGACGTCATATATGCCAAATAGACCAACAAAATGTGAGCTATTTAACCAATAATTACAAATAATATATGTATGGTTGAGTTTAGCATATAAACCGTGGAGATGTCGGTGGCTAAAGGGTTAGGCCAACTAATAAGCAACACACTGTAATTCTAAGAATATAAAAGTTTGGAAACTAAATAGAATTTCGTTCAAAATCATAGCTCATGTCCTGCCAAGAAAATGATAGAATTTTTTTATGATGATGAACTGTAGTTACATTCTTTCATAGGTGATATATTAGGAAAGTGGACATATTGGAACTCATTTGAGCAGTCAAGTGCTGAAGACCAAGATCCGTTTTTTCGATTCCAATTCCTATTTCGTCATTTTTTGTAATAAAAACTGAATTATTTTTTAGACAAACGAAATTATGTAATACTACCTGCTTGAAGAGGGTTGGAACCCTTTTATATGATGGATGACAAATTAAATAACATAGCATAATACACAAAAGAATCCACTCTCATTGATCTTGCTATCCTAATATGACAGAAATATTGCTGCTAACCTTCAACGAGCATTGAAACATTTCAGTAAATATGAAGTCGTTAACTATAGGATTGAAATTTGGATAAGCTTCATGCTGCTTTATTCCGATCTTGTTCTGTACTTCAACTGATAGAGGTAACAGTATTTATCAACTGAATGTCTTATGATATAATCTAAGGTTTCTAGAGAAAAGTATGATTTGCTAGAGTCCTTATGTCAACCGAAATGATGGTCATTGTGCCACATGTTATATAATAATCTTATATAAGTGGTTGAGCATTAGCTGATCTTCTTGATGTTCAAAGCCTACTCCAATCTCTCTCTCTCTCTCTCTCTCTCTCTCTCTCTCTCTCTCTCTCTCTCTCTCTCTCTCTCTCTCTCTCTCTGATAAGCTTGTTTGACTAACAGTATCCTCTTTAGTCATCTTCCATACGTTCTATTTTACCAGATAATTTCCACTATTCATGCTATTCACTTTTCAGAGCAACGGCATGTATATTCTGTAAATTTCACTTGTTCTTATAAATGTATAACTATGCTATAATAATTATCTGATCTATATCAATTGCTATATGTTGATCTGACTTTTCAAGTTTATTAGTCTCCTCCGAAAAGGATATTAACTCACTTTTTGAATAGGTAATAGTGATTTTTAATAAAACATGTTTAAACAGGGTGTTCAAAATCTTAACGTTTGACAACACCAGATTGAATTCGTTACAGTTTGAATATGCTCTGTTACGCTGTCAGGATTATGATAATAAATTTTAAACATTAGCAACTTGGAATGACTTACAATAGAGGGATCTGGACAATAATGGAGATGAGATGCGTTTTCAGTGAAGAGTATTCTTCACTAATGACATTTTTAGCAACGGTGACGCTAAAATACTTTTATTATTTTAGTAAAGTTATAAGATACTAAACTCGTACCTTTTTCATGATGTATTACTGAACTCAAAGACATAATCCGTGAGACCTAATTGGAAAGACATATTATTATTTGGCTGACAGGCAAATGATGTTTTTGGTGGCATACCCCTACCCAAGGTAGAACAAGTCACAACCTATTTTTTCTTAAAGAGGGATGTTTGGCCAGTTAGAAAATCATGGTTGTAAATGTGAGATCCTTGCAAAACATTTAGGAAATCAGGTTTAAATATGCAACATTGCAGACTGAAAGGTTGGATTTAATTGCCCCATATTTTGGGTAATATTGGATTATATTTTTGTTAATATTGGTGTTGGAATCCTAAAGAAGGTAATAAAATGTGCGGCATAATGACATAGATTATGATAATATCCATTTGTGATACATCAAACGATTTTGAGCGACAATCAGGTAAAAATAGTAGAATTTTACTCAACAAATAGGTTACGGGTTTATCAATAAAAAAAGTACTTAAAAATATCGAACTTATATTCATATATGTTACCTCAATAGAATCAAAGTCCATTCATTTTTTGTAAAATAAATTCAATGGTATAATTGTCATTCAAATAATATAGTTAAAACTGAAATCATATGTTGTCCCAAGAATGCAGTCATGTATAACAAATCCTGAAGCATATAATTGCAACATAAAGAAATGACTGAAGATTCTGAGATTGTTCTAATAATGGGTTACAATAGACATCATATTAATTCATATATGATGACTATGGAATTGATATATATACTGATACATGTAATGCTCCTAAACTTAAGGCTTAATCAGTGCTGTCATTAACTACATAATCTTCCCGATTTGGACAATCGTCTGCACTACAGTAGCGGAATTCAGTACAAGTGAGTCTTGTAAAGATACTCGTACAATGATATGTACTGGTCTGTCTATAGCCATCATTGTTGCAGTAGAGATGCATGAGTGGTACATCATGCCCGTCAAAAATCAATGTTGCTAATGCCACATCTTAGTCAATAGCAAGAAGTGACCGTATCTTTTTCATTATGGTATGAAGGGATCATCCAATGTCTCGAACTGGGCTTCATCAACGGCCTGAATTAATGACATCCCATCAATGACATATGCAGTATCCTCTAGGTCAGAGAGTCGGAGCACCAGAACTTCCTAATAATTAGCTTCTAACTTCTCTGCTTTGTTGGTTTTCGCTTAGCTCCATCATTGTTGAGACAGTAAGCAGCCGCTAGAATAGTGTTTCTGAATCCACCATTAATTTACCTCATTTACTGGTTTTAATAGGTTTTGATATGTCCGCAAATGTTGGTGTCTTTGCTCGTGATTCCATTTCTCAGATGATCATGGTTAGCTTTCCTTGGCAATCCTGGAATGCCCTGGACTCCACAGTTGTCATGTTAGATATTTCCTCTACAAAACAGCTTAGCTGTCATTGCATGAGTAGTCGATTTTCTGTCCAAAGTAGCTTAATTCTCATCAAAGATATGTATATCACCAAGGTGTGGTTTGAGTCCCACTCAAACTTGTTATTTCCTTTGGTCTCTGCAGCCTCATCATCATTGTGAGGTAAAAATGGGGGTGGGGGGTAGGGGTTGAGGGAGCCTATAGGTCTATCTGCTGAGTCGTCAGCAGCCATTCCCTAGCCCTCCTTGGCCCTTGCTTGGGTGGAGGGGGGGATTGGGTGCTGAACATATGTATATGTGGTTAGTCTCTAGGGAATTATCCTGCATGATAGGGCAATGTCACCATCTCTCACCTCTGCATCCATGAGTGGTCATTAATACTTTAAACTAGTATTAATAAATTCATGAGCCAACATGAGTCGGAATCTGGGGCGAAGAAATCCCTTTTTTTAAGTCTACGGTGTACACGTGTAAGGGTGGTTTTCAAAATGTGCCATGGTATCATAATATTAACTATGATTTTCCAATTTCCCAAAACTCCCATTTTTAAGACAAAATAGATTTTGATCTGTTCCTCCATGGGTAGTGGTTTTTCATATTATATGCCCCCCTTTTTTTAATTGTGACATTTAAGTTAGCTGTGTTAGATTACTGGTATGCTTAATTCTATTTTTGACCTTATGTGATTGGCCTACTGAGAAAATAATGTCACATTTTATTGTTTTATTGCTTCTTATCTCTACAATGTACGTTTATTGATGATCATGGATATTCTTGTGAATTAGATTAATTCTAGATGTTGTTAATTTACCTTTTGTGAAAAAACAATTAGCTGGTTAATGTACAAAATACCCGGTATCTCTTCAATAATCTTATTGCATCACTTCCAAGTCATATTTTGTCATAACCTTTTAGTCTCTAAGGAAATGTATGTGTTTACGGCTTTATGTGAAGAAAGCATATTCTAAATGCTTAGAAAATTAGCAAATCAGGATTGATGATGGAAATCCCTTTAAAAATTATATACGTTCAAAGATATTTCTTGTAGTCTATTTAAAGCAGGTATAAATAGCCAACATCACCCTTGATTTACTTAAAAATTGTGAAATGATAATAATCCTAATTTCCACTGACACGCTCTTTAGCTGTGACCTTATTATCATCGATGTTTTTTTTTTTTTTTTTTTTGGGTGAATAAGATAAACGATATTAGCCTACAATAAACTGAAAAAAATAAATAACAACTTCAAATAAATTACCGTATAGCAGTGGAGTGGGATATTGTATATAAGAGGGAAATAAAAACAACCAATGGACTGAAGATTTCTTATCCAAAAAACCACTTGTTGAACCATGTATATTTTGTTTGATTTGGTGATAAATTAACCAGGAAAAAAAATTAACCGGTCTCCGACATTAAGCAAAGTAAGCGACGTATAAAATGAAGAGAGAAGGTAAAGTGGCTGTCTGAAATGGGCTGATAATTAGCCGCAATTGCTAATAAGATCTTCTCTTCTACTCTCGCATTTTTTTTCTTTTTTTTCTTTTTCTTCTTTTTTTGCCAACGCTAGATTTTTCTTAAGGACAAGAGATTAAAGAATGTAGTCACCATTTTACATTAGAAAAAATAAATTGAAACTTATGGGGGGAGGGCCCCAGGGGCAGGGGGAGGGCCCCAGGGGTGGGGGGAGGGCCAGAGGGGTGGGGGGAGGGCCCCAGGGGTGGGGAGAGGGCCCCAGGGGTGGGGGGAGGGCCCCAGGGGCAGGGGGAGGGCCCCAGGGGTGGGGGAGGGACAGACAATAAACTTTGTTTATAAATCAAATTACCAAAATTATATTTAAGGCTGTTAAAAAATTGGGTTCATTAAGGTATGAGAAATTTGTGTTTAACCATAGAGAGAGAGAGAGAGAGAGAGAGAGAGAGAGAGAGAGAGAGAGAGAGAGAGAGAGAGAGAGAGAGAGAGAGAGAGAGTACCTAAGAAGCTTGGAGCGAGCGAGACGGAACAGAAGGGAGGATGGAAACAAAGTGAAAATGTAAGTGAACAGACAGAATTCAATAATAAAGATGGTGACACCAGAGATCTATAAGTATCAATCACAGAGACATATGCATAAAACAAGCAAACAATAAAGGCATAAAGGAATTACTTTATACATTTTACCAAATAAACCAGTTTTAAAGTTTGAAAGGCCTCTCATGAATGGCAGAGGCAACGGACAATGACATTGCCCTGGCAAGCAGGATAATATCCTAAAGACTGACCATATATACATATGATCAACGCCTAGTTGCCCTCTCCATGCAAGCTAGGACTAAGGGGAAGCAGGCAATGGCTGCTAATAAGTCAGTAGATAGCCTTACAAGCTCCCCCAAAACACCCATCCTTAGCTCAATTGGATGGTTTGGTTGTAACGACCAAAGGAACTAACGCGTTTCAGTGTGACTTGAACCCTAGTCTTGCAATAACTAGGCAGGGACGTTACCAATAGGCCACCACAATCCTAAGGTATTTTATTGCTTGGAACATATTTAAGTTTTGCACTCTGCTTTCACAGACGGGAACTATTTTGGCTTCGATATTCCAGCAGCTCTCGTCTTGGTAAGAAAATTTCTACTGCACAAACTTTAATGCATTGCATTAAAATCTAAAAGCTTTCAATGAGAATGAGGGTGAATTCTGATCATCTATGGACCTCAGGCTTTGGTTAGAAAATCATGCAGTTCAAATTCAACGCAAAATTTATGACAAGTTCATTACGATTTATTTAAAATTATTCATTTGATCTCGGATGACCATGGATTCGTGAAGTGGCAACTTTGCAACTGGATCAATGTCGGAGATCGTTGTCCATCATTCATCTGCTCTCATACTATGGCTCTTAAAAAGTTCCCAAACTTTTAGAAGTTTCAGGATGTGTTTGTAAAGGCCGATACTTTATGGACAAGGAAAGGGAATATGTTATTGGAGTAATGGAAATTGAGAAGGATTTGGTTATCTAATTTCAATTGAAAAGAAGCCAGAGATTAAACAATGATGCTTTGAGTCAGTTTGACTTGTTTCAGAATGTTATCATCATCATCATCATCATTTTTATCATTATCATGGCCGGGAAAATAATTTGCAAATTTGTGTGGAAACTGATAATAGTGTGTCAGAAGACATGGAATATTTATTCTTGTAAAAAGTGAATTGATATTTTGAAAATAAATCTACAGTGCATAGTGTAATATACAGCCCATCAAACAAATAAAACTGATTCATATATTATTCAGAGAAATACATCGGATGATGGAAAATTTTAGGAACTCTTTTGAGTGTAGATCATTGCTTTTATGCTCTCACAAATAATATTGCAAATGATGTACTATGCTGACAGCCGGTATCCAATCTACACTTAACTTTATTATGGTAGCCCAGTGAAAACTCTCTGGCTCGCAATCCATAAGTCGGGTGTTTGAGGTCCTGTTATATCCAGATAGTTTTCACTTGTATCCACTACATTACCATTCTTGTGAGCTAAGGTGTTCTAAAGGTCTACCGACTGAATCGTCAGTAGCCAATGCCTGGTTCCACATAGTCCTAGCTAGTGTGGAAAAGGGCTTAGGCACTGATCACATGTGTATGAGTTTGCAAAGGGAGGTCCCTGGCCTTTGTCACCAAAGAGGACGATTAAATCATTTATTATAGCAAAAGAGTCGATTCCCCTTATACCAAAATTCGCAATCAGGAAAATAATGTAAGATCAGATGAAATTATAGTATTGAACGGCCTGAAAACTGGAGTAGGTAGATAATGTTGCATATACAAGAGATGAAAACTGCAAACCCAAGAAACATGGTCTTGATCGCTGACTTCTGGAATATAGAGAAATTTGCTTATAGCCATTGTGCTATGTAAAAAAAATAGCACAACACCAGAAGTGCCAAGAAAATCATACACCGTGGAGTTACAGCGTGAGGTTGAGGGAATTAACACGTGGAACACGTTTGGTGGTATTTCCTTATAAATTTGATTCAAAGCAAGCCAGGCGTCGTAAAAACTTTTAGACAATTATTCTCCTCACGTCGAGAGATCATTCAGTTTAGAGTCAATTAATTTACTAATACGAATTCAAATACCTAATCAATGTAAAGTCCAGTTTGGGATAAAAATAAATGTAATCAAAACACTAAATTGTGCTTTAGTATTCAAATAACCTTTTCTGTAAAACTATCTTATCATCTTCTTACTTCCGTAATAGTAAATGAGTTTCAAAATTAAGTACCTTGGTATGAAATGCTGAGATATTCTTAAGAGAAACTCAAGTATTTTGAAAGAATGTCCCTAAAGGTAATAAAAGTTATTTAGTATTTCTCATGGTGAACAAAGTATGTTTCACCAAGAATGAAAGCCAGAGAGCTTAAGCGTGTCAACTCAAAAACACTTCACACTGTCTATTTTACCGAATGATAATATCATAAATCCCATATAGACTCTTATGTGATGTTTCCATAGCTTTTTTTTCTTACCAGTCTGAGATTGGATGCAGTATTGTCTTGCCATTGTCTTGTGGTTTCAAAAGGGCATTTTATAGTTATATCATCACTACCCACAGATAGTTTCTATATAGTATATAGCCTACAACAAAAAAGCTCATGAATCCAAGACCTTCGCCTTCTAATGACTTCCAAAAGGGCAGTTCTTATAAAATTCGAACACTTTTGAAGGAATAGTTGACAATTCCTTAAATGACTTATTATCCCCAACTTTCATCACTAATACCTAAAGGCTTCATTCAGATCTCTTGAATCTCAACTCAGAATTTGCAATATTGGAATAAACAAATTCAATCTGGAATAATGGATTGGTTTTCCACAGGGAATTAATGATGGTTTGGTAAAGAAATGCATTAATTTTATGTTAAGTCAGAATTTCATAGATGAGAGAGAGAGAGAGAGAGAGAGAGAGAGAGAGAGAGAGAGAGAGAGAGAGAGAGAGAGAGAGAGAGAGAGAGAGAGAGAGAGAGATAAAAATTGTCTTTATCAAAAATGAACTAGATCCGGAGCGACAAATTGAAAAAGATCTCTTTGATATGAATGAGTCAGAAGCCACAAACCTCGGTGAAAAGTGGAATTTGTGGTGACATCTTTCTTTTGAGCGATCCTTCGTCCTTCCACTGCACATTCAACACTAACAGTAAAATAATTTCGTTGAAGTTTTATTGAATAGTTGCATTCTATTCTCAGCACATAGGTTGGAGTACGAATGAGGCAGTGACCGATGTTTATATCCTGGGGTCATCTCTTAATCGTATATATATATATATATATATATATATATATATATATATATATATATATATATATATATATATATATATATATACAGTATATATTACTGAATCCTTTTATATCTGAGAAACGTTTTTTTTACTCAAAAATAGCTTCTTAAAGGTACTTCGTTTCTTTGAGCCTTTTATATATACATACATACATCATATATATATATATATGTATATATATATATATATATATATATATATATATATATATACATATATATATATATATATATATATACATATATATATATATATATACATATATATATATATATATATATATATATATATATATATATATATATATATATATATATATATATATATAAACGAATTGTAATCTTTGGATGACAGAAAGTGGAAAGACGCAATCATCCTTGAATCTTGGAATCATTTCTATTTGAAAGGAATTGTCGTAGACGTGAGAGGTTAAAGCGTTCACGGTTGAGCTGACTGTGATTTTAATTCCTTTTGTCTTGAGGGTTTGTAATTTTGAGAGTTTTTAGTCTGTTGTTTTTGTTTTCCTTGATTTTGATTTAGGTTACAGAAGCGTATCTTATACTGTTTGAGAATATTAATTGATTATTAGAAGCATCAGTATATATCTATGTTGATAAAGAGGTTTATGTTATCACATCTTTAACAACGCTTGCATCATTACACTAAAAAAAAAAAAAAAAAAAAAAATCTGCAACACTTAATAAAAAATGCATTATCTAATTGTATAGTCTAATGTTATTTGGATTTTTTCTTTTAGAATTAGAAGTTAAATTCTTTATTAGAATCACTTTAATTGGTATTATTTCTTCAGTAAACATATCTATTTCACGGAATTTGTGAGGTAATGAATCAGTTTCATCACGGTAATTTTGTATTGCTATAGTTACATTAAACCGTATAGGCAGGTTCTCATAATCAGTAACATTAGATTTAGCATTTAAGACATTGAAATACATTCCAGATTGCTTAGCACCAATCAGAAATCTCCATTCTACATTACCCCAGTGTAACGTCAGTGGCTTCACCAACAAAGACAATCCATGAAAAATGGAGAAAAACAAAAATCCGATCCCACTGATTGCCAGATCAAAGGCAACTACCTATTGAATCTCTGTACCAGCAATAATTTGATTACTAAAGATATTTTAGGGGAATTAACTATCGATCATTATTTATTTATTTATTCATGCAAAGTTTTAATTTTTATACATGGCGTTTTCCACTCACCAGGAAACCATTTCATAGCAAATATATATCAGATTTTTTGAAGATATTCTATTCGATATCGGCTGAGAATGGATTCCTGAACTATCTGCTTCATGTCTAGCACGTACCGTTCATCTTATGTTTCTGCCTGCAATTTAATGCAATGTTTTCATGAAAGATTAAACCTGAATCACCGATTATCGGATATGTTTATTCTTTATCTTTTTTATGCTTTATAATATTTATACTTTATAAAAGGATAGCGAAAACTTGGACGGTATGAAAAAAAGGAGAGGGATGCGGTTATTAGGGTGGTGCTTAGAAAAGTGTTATCTTTAAAATGAAATTTCTATTTGTAAAGAATCCAGTTCTTCAAAAGTCATCCTTCACCTAATTTGATCTGATGACACGGCTTCCGACGGGATGGGTAGTTTAAGTTCTGAAAAATTCTATTTTGGGGGTGTTGGGGTGAGATGAGAGAGGGGCTCAGTGCACCGTCTAGTTAATGGCGCAAACCGATGCTCTAAATTTGAAACTGAGAATAGAAGAAACTCATCATTAGAACAGCTTAGAAACATCATTGTTAGTTAAATTAGCAAACTTTTGTATTTGTTATCGTGGTGTTACATATGCCGGCGGAGTATATATAACATGAAATCATTTCAAGAATACTATTCATTCAATATTCTGGCAACAACTGTTAAATGAACTTACTAAGTAGTCGAACAATTTTAATAAGGAAAGAGATAAATTCTTATCTATAACAACAACTCCTCATCGATAAACCTTTAGCTTTGTTATATCTTAGATTCCTTATATTCCCGTGAAAATAATAGCTGACTGACTTGAAGTGAAATTGGCAGGAAATTGCAAACCATGAGCTATTTTTTAAACCATTTATGAATAATAAACCTCCGAGGAGATGCGATAAGAAAATTTTTTTCCTTGGACAAGATAATATTTCTATTAGGTTTTCAGGACTGTCATTATAAATGGACATGTGACCCACTTCGACATTAAATCGCAATGGGAAAAGCTTAAGAGACATCATCGTAATAAATATTGGCTGTGAAATAGTTCAGAAAAGCATAAAAAAGCTCAATAGTATCAAAAGTTTAATTCAAAGTTTAAACTACTAGAATGAAGGTGCGTTGAAATTCGTTTGGATACCGCAACATTTAGTTGTGCTGTATAGAATCCTGCATGGCTGCTTGAATTACCAATCATGTGAACCAGTGGCCTGAAGAAACTAGAAACCAAGGTATTATGATAAAGCAATACTAAATTTGGTTTTATTCGTCAACGATAAACAGCTTTACTTGGCTCCAGGAAATGTTGAAAATATCAGGGGCAAAATCTAAAAGATGATAAACAAGATAGAAAAGTATTAAAGCGAAAATTACTAGAAGTATGGCAGAATTATTTTAAAACTATCAGAGAAAAATAAGCATGGATAAGATAATGTGGATACTGTACATGTACATAATAAGTATTTCAAAATAATGAAAATGGTAAAAGTAGCGCATGTTAATCGTGAATAAATACTGAAAATAGAAAAAAATATATGTTAAATATGGCAAAAATAGTTTGGAAATGTCTTCTCAACAACGACACATCCGACTAAACATGAGTATCGAATAGTATTTTATATGTAGGTATTAAAAACCTGCGATTAACTTCAAGGTTTGATCGATATTGGTCCAGAAAACTACTTACTAGATCATTCACAAGTCTTATCTATGAACTCGCCTATCAACTATGAATATATAAATTCATTTTATCGAAATTTTATTGCTCCCATAAAAGCAGTGATTGAATATAAGTATTGTTTTGGATTACTCCAACAGAGTACAGAGCCAAGGCAACAGCAACTGAAAAAAACTGTTCGCCAATTAATTTTGTTTTATGTCCATCTAAATCTATATTTGACTGCTGCACAAAAGAAATAACATATATATATATATATATATATATATATATATATATATATATATATATATATATATAGATATATATATATACTGTATATATACATATATATATATATATATATATATATATATATATATATATGTATGTATATATATATATCTATATATATATATATATATATATATATATATATATATATATATATATATATATATATATATATATATATATATATATATATATATATATATATATGTATGCATATTTATATATATATATATATATATATATATATATATATATATATGTATGTATATATATATATATATATATATATATATATATATATATATATATATATATATATATTTATATTTATAGATATATATATTTGTATATATATATATATATATATATATATATATATATATATATATATATATATATATATATATATCTATATATATATATATATATATATATATATATATATATATATATATATATATATATATATATATATATATATATATATATATATATATATATATATGCATATATATATATTGTATATATATATATATATATATATATATATATATATAATATATATATATATATATATATATATATATATATATATATATATATATATATATATATATATATATATATATTTATATATATATCCAAATAAGCCATATATATTTTTGATACATTAATGTCTGGATTCTCTTAACGACCTCGGGATCAGAGCCCCAGGCGAAATCACACAAAGACAAGAGCTCTTGTCTTTGTGTGATTTCGCCTGGGGCTCTGATCCCGAGGTCGTTAAGAGAATCCAGACATTAGTGTATCAAAAATATATATGGCTTATTTGAATATGAAAAACACGTCTAAATGTGCAAAATTTATCATATATATATATATATATATATATATATATATATATATATATATATATATATATATATATATATATATATACATACATTTATATATATATTTCTGGGCTCAGGCCATGTCATCCTGATGGAGGTTCCTTTAGGGTAGCTTCCTAGGATATATTTGACTATGGTGATATTCCCAGAGAATTTTACCTTAAGGTATCCAGAATTTTAACTCCTGGATCGAATATCCCTAAATAAATCTAAATGGGATATCGCGTAATATCAAAGAACGTATTCTTGACACGCCGCATAGCTATCTTCACCCTGAACAGAATTAACACTTCGAGGTGTCAAAGTGCCAAGAAAATGAGAAACGAAAATGAAAGGAGAGTCGTTAATAAGGTACCTCTCCTATCCCTCTTCGAGTGTGTATACAATACCGCCGATGGCGCCATCTCTATTCCTTATCGCGTAGCTCTACTACTCGGTGTTTTCCTTGGGATTCTCTCGTTATCTTGGATTTATTTCAACACTATGATGCTTTCTCTAGCCTCTTCTGCCTTTGGAAAGTTGCGTATTATCTTTATTATGTATAAATGTAAGCTCTTGGTGTTTTAAAGTAAATCGAAAGCGATGTTAACGTAAACAAGAGCTGTTGCCTACCGGAGGTGTCCTGGACGCTGTCGCTTGCTATGCATGAGACATTTAGTTAGCCAGAGCGGCGTTCCCGGTCCTTATGCTTTAATAAATCTAGCTATCTAGCTTTACGAATAGGAATTCTTTATATGATGCCATTAGTAATTCAGTTTCGGCAATTGAGGTAACCGATCCTGGCCTACGCTAGGCTTCGTAGCCTAGGCGTCTGTCCCTAGTACTTTCATGCAGGATATACAGATTTCCGAGTGTTTTAAATTTATTGAAGCTATAGGCATTTTTATACATATAAGATATTGTTGAATATTTATCTTCCAAGATTGTATACGAGAGAGTTTCGGTTATTAGGTAATCGATTCTCACCGTGCCTAGGCTAGTAGCCTATGGGGCTTTAGTATACTTTCGCACACTTCCCCGGTTGTTCTTTTCTCCCCTGGAGATTAAGTTCAATCCCTTTTTTCCCTCTGAGTTAAGCCTGAGGCTTAATCTTAGTAGTTTTATCTGAATAGTATTCAGGTGTAACTATATTAGGGTGTTTCTGTTCTAATCCTGTAACCAGACTATTTGGTTTCAGGTTTGGGCAGAACATCAGAGTAATTAGTCTGAGGTCTGTATCTTCCTGGCATAGAAAATGAGATGCCTTTGCTAGGTCATGTACAGACTTAGGAGGCTTAGCCTCCCTAGACCACATCCGGAGGTTGCTGTACGAGATGATTCCTTCTTCCAGTGATCTAGCAGACTAGTTCAGTGTTGTTCTCGGATTAAAGGATAAGATTTCTTATTTCCTAGTGAATAGCGACATCAAACTTTGTTTTGGTATTGAGGGAGATGGCAGGTGTTGCTGACCTCCCTCCCCTAGATAAACCATAGACTAGGATGAGCTTTCTTGGCCGTTGGGGTAAATCTCATACTAGATCAAAGTTTGCAGGACCCTCTTTTCCCTTTCCCCCCTATCCTCAGTAATGGCCTAGCTATTACAACTCTTGGCCATCGTTCTACATTTGTACCTAGAGTAGGAGAGGCTCTGGAACTGGCTCAGTCCTCTGCCGGCCAGCATGATCGTGCTGGCCGGCAAAGGCCTAACTTCTGTAGAGTGTTCACCAAACCTCCCTTGGTCTTACATCCATGTCTGTCGGTAGAGCCTGGCAGGCGATGGATAGAAGGAAGCCTGAATATTACATTCTCCCCTTACTTATGTTCACTCTTTCTGGATAGAAGGCTGTAAGGCAGTGCCGCCTTATATCCTTACATTCATTCTGTTTTCTTGTTAGGGTATTGGACCCCGAGCCCGGCTGTCGGCTTGAATAACCGGCAGCCAGGCGGGTGGAAGTTCTCTGGTTCTCTTTTACTGCCGGCCGGCATAGGTACCCTATCATTGCCAGTCGGCAACGGAAGCAAAACATAAGATCTGCCGGCTGCTGCGATTAGCGGCCGGCAGCCGGGTGCTGTTGTTTTTTGGTTGCCGGCCGGCGCACACACTGAACCAGCGATCTGCCGCCCAGTAGTCTGAAAGTAGTGTACCTTTAAACTATTTTAAGGTACGTGTCGGCCGGCACGTGCCGGCCAGCAGGATATTATATTGTATACAGTAGCCAGTATTTTTACAGTATAGTATATATTGCATGGAGAAAACTATAGTATGGAATATATTGTAACACTAAGTTCTTCCAACATACTTGGTGTTTCCTTGTACAGCCTTTTGTTGAGACCGTACAGAGTAAAGAAAGTGAGGTCTTTCATTATTAATTATCCAGTATATCAAAATTCTATACAATGGTGTGAGCTACACCTAAAATTTCCTCTGGAAAATATGATGAAGGTTATTCTAGAATGAGACTTAACCTTAGTTTTAATATCTGGAAGGTTACAAAAATTGGCTGGGCAGGAAATACAAGTATGTGTCTTTCTTTCTTTCCTTCCTAGCTTAAATGTTATAAGCTATATATATTAATATTAGTTATCCAGTGATATGTCTTCAGTTGATTCTCATGGAATTTCTTCTCTTTACAGGGGGACCATCCGAAGTGCGGGAGCATGTTTTGCAATGTCTGCAGCAAGAACTTCTGTGGACATGATTTATGCAGGATTTATGCGCAGTCTTCAAAGGTGATCTCCGGTATTGGGACCCTCAGGTATGTACTATCTGTTCTAACCTGATTACAGAAGCATTTGACACTCCTAAGTCGGCGGAGTCAAGGGGTGCAGCTAGGGAAAAATTACGAACCTGGGTGAGGGGTTTTCAGAAAAACACCTCAGGCCCCTACCTTCCAAGCGAGAAGATGAGGGCTTACCTTTTTCCTAAGGCATCGGCGGATGCAGTGATTCCTCAGCTTCATGTGGAGATCCCGATAGTTCAGATTCCGGTAGATTCTGAAGTCTCGGACGCCCTACAAGACATCCAACTGGACGATAGGATGTCTGAGGTGTCCGAGTACACCGAAAAGGACCTTCTGGCAGAAGGCCAAGAAGAGGAGCTGACCCAGGCTCCTGATACTGAGTAGGAAGAAATCGATGAGGTGTCGGTTACATCGGTTCCGGCCCCTGAACCTGTTCCCTCAACATCGCCTGCTATCCCGGATGAACTGGAAAGGACTCTTTCTTCCATCGTTGAAATGATTCAACCGATGCAGAAGAAGAATGATGAAAAGGAGGCTGCAATGAAGTTGGAGATGCGTAGGCTTGCAGCGTCACGTGGGCCCCAGAAGAAGCTCAACGTGGAGGATCTTCCTTTGTGCTCAGATGCCAATACTTGGAGGTATGCCGAGCACATACCTATGACAACTGGGAAGATTGTCATATCGGAGAAGTTGGGTTCAATTCCCTTTGAAGAAGTGGAATTCTGGCTCAACAAGGAGTCTTACCCGGACTGTTACGTCCGTCTTAGGAAGGAGCCAGCCTCAAAGGAAGAGACAGAGCCGAAAGATGTCATAGTTTTTGACAATAGTAAGGTAGAGGCCTTACTGACGAGCTCGATGAAAGAGAGGGGCTTCACAAACTCAAAGATAAAAGCTTTGAGTAAGAAGCATCCTTTCTTTGTGGCTTCTCCTACCAGAGCCTTTCCCTTTATGGAGAAGGGATATAAGGCTGCCTTGAAGGCGGTTGAGGCAGGGAAACCATGTCCCTCCTTGGAGGAATGCAAGTTGTTGTCCCAAACCTTACCCATGGACCAGAAAGACTGGAAGGATGTTCACCTTACCTTCTCAGTCAGGAAGTTGGAGGCCGATATTACCGGACATCAGTTCGGTAAGGACCTTCCAAAGCTGTCAGATTTTCTCTTGCGCAGGGAGCAAGAGACAAAAGAGAGACTTGCAGCATCGATGTCCTTACAGACGACTCTGGAGATGATGGCAAGCGACCCCCAGATCCAAGACATGTTCATGGTAGTGGCCAAAACCCATCTGGCCACAGTGACAAAGAATCTCTATAGTTACATCAAAGCTAGGAGAGCTTGTAGAGAGTTCGTGTTTGTCTCGGCTGCAGTGAGGCAGGAACCGAGGAAACTGATATCCTCTTGTATATAGGGTAAGGACCTCTTCCCTAATGAAGTGGTCAAAGAGGTAGTGGATAAGGCCGCCACGGAGAATAGGAACCTTTTCCAGAAGTGGGGCCTAACTCTTAAGAGAAAGTCCTCCGCGGATGAGGGTCCCCAACCTAAGGAAGACAAAGAAGCCTAGGCTATCCTCTCGGCCAGCCAAGCCTTAAAGACAGCAGCAGCAACAATTTCCGGTGACCGCAGTGCCTCAGATGGTGGCACAACCTCCAACCACGTACCAGTTGGTACCTCAAGCGGTGACGACTCAGTCGCCTGAGTTCAACCCAGCGTTTGAAAGGCAGACAACTACCTTTTGCCCAAGAGCTAGAGGAACAGCCAGAGGTTCCTCTAGACACCCTTCAAGAGGAAGGGGATTCAGGGAAGGACGCGGTCAAGGAGGCAAGGCCTCAGGTCCACAACAGCAGAAGTGAGATGCTTGCGGTAGGAGGGAGACTTCATCTATTTCGGGATCGTTGGACCTTCGATCCCTGGGCCCACAGCCTAATCAAGAATGGACTGGGTTGGAGCTGGTACAGCACTCCACCTCCGTTCCCACAGTTCTTCCAACACTCTACCCCCGTTCCGGAAGAATATGTTCGAGAACTCTTGGGGAAAAGAGTAATCCGAAGGGTAAAGTCCATCAAGTTTTAAGGAAGGCGGTTTTGTGTTCCAAAGAAGGACTCAGAAAAACTCAGAGTCATTCTGGACTTGTCGCCACTCAACAAGTTCATAGTGAACTACAAGTTCAGGATGCTAACACTTCAACACATAAGGACCCTACTGCCCAAATGGGCATACACCGTCTCTATAGACTTGTCAGACGCTTATTGGCACGTTCTAATCAGTCGTCACCTCTCCTCCTACCTAGGGTACAAGCTACAACAAAAACTTTATGCCTTCAAAGCCATGCCATTCGGGCTGAACATAGCCCCAAGGATTTTCACGAAGCTTGCGAATGCAGCTGTCCAGCAATTACGCCTAAAGGGAATCCAAGTAGTGGCCTACTTGGACGACTGGCTGGTGTGGGCAGCATCCAGGATAGAATGCATGCAAGCCTCCAAAAAGGTGATCCAGTTCCTGGAACATCTAGGATTCAAGATCAACATTAAAAAGTCTCGACTTTCTCCATCTCAAAAGTTTCAGTGGTTGGGAATCCACTGGAACTTACAGTCACACCAGCTTTCTATTCCTGTGAAAAAGAGGAAAGAAATAGCAGGTTCTGTCAAGAGACTACTAGAATCCAAACGGATATCAAGACGCGAACAAGAGAGAGTGCTGGGCTCTCTACAGTTTGCTTCAGTAACAGACCCAGTGCTAAGAGCACAGGTAAAGGATGCAACCGGAGTTTGGAGAAAATATGCATCAAACGCGCGAAGAGACCTGATAAGACCACTACCGACTCGTCTGCGAACGCTTCTCTAGCCAAGCAACTGAAGAAATCGGTACTTCTTCAGCCTCCTCCCCCCTAAATGACTATTCATACAGATGCTTCAAAGGAAGGATGGGGAGGTCATTCTCACCGAAAGAAAGCCCAAGGAGCTTGTTCCAAACTGTTCAAGAAGTTTCATATAAACTGTCTGGAAGCCATGGCAGTACTTCTTACACTGAAGAAAGTATCTCCTCGCTATTCGATCCACATAAGACTGGTCCTAGACAGCGAGGTGATAGTGAGATGCCTGAATTGACAAGGGTCGAGGTCACATCAAATCAACCAAGTGATGTTGACCATCTTCCGGCTAGCAGAAAAGAATAGATGGTACTTGTCAGCAGTTCACCTTCAAGGGGTTCGCAATATGACGGCGGACGCTCTATCCAGGTTCACACCAATAGAGTCAGAATGGTCCCTAGCCGCAGGATCATTCTTTTTCATCTCGAGTCAAGTCCCAGAACTGCAGATAGACCTCTTTGCGACGAAAGACAACAAGAAGTTACATCGTTATGTGTCCCCGTACGAGGATCCTCTAGCGGAAGCAGTGGACACTATGTCCATCGACTGGAACAGATGGTCCAAGATTTACCTGTTCCTTCCGCACAACCTTCTATTGAAGGTCCTCGACAAACTGAGATCTTTCAAGGGGAAAGTGGCAATAGTGGCTCACAAGTGGCCGAGCAGCATTTAGTTCCCTGCGGCATTAGAACTACGACTTAAGTTTGTGCCGCTACCGGATCCAGTTTTGACTCAGCGAGTTCAGAAGTCGACTGTCTTCGCTTCATCACAGAAAACCCGGAATCTGCATCTCATGATTTCCTCTCCCTAGCGGTGCGAAAAAGATTCGTGATGTCAAGAGACAGTATAGACTTTTTAGAGGAATATAAGTCCAAATCTACCAGAAGACAATATGAGTCATCATGGAGGAAGTGGGTGTCCTTTGTCAAGGCGAAGAATCCACAAAAGATCTCGACAGACTTCTGTTTATCATTCTTCATCCACCTTCATGAACAAGGTTTAGCAGCCAACACAATATGAACGTGTAGGTCTTCCTTGACAAGGCCTATTCTATATGCCTTCCAGATCGACCTCTCTAATGACATTTTTAACAAAATTCCGAAGGCCTGTGCTAGGCTCAGACCATCAGCACCTCCGAAACTTATTTCATGGTCTCTGGATGAGGTTCTTCATTTTGCTTCAATGATGAATAATGAGGAGTGTGCTTTAAAGGATTTGACCCCAAAAGTTATATTTCTGTTTGCACTCGCTTCGGAGGCTAGAGTTACTGGAATAGTAGCCTTCTCGAAAGAGGAAAGTCATGTTCAGTTCTTAGATGGGGGAGAACTGAACCTTTTTCCGGACCCAAGGTTTTTCGACAAGAACGAGCTACCCACCAATAGGTGGGGTCCCTGGAGAATCTGCCCTCTGAAGGAAGATGCATCTCTATGTCCAGTGGAATGCCTAAAGATCTATCTTCGTAGAACTTCAGATTTTAGGGGAAGACAGCTGTTTAGGGGAGAAACCTCAAGCTCAAATTTATCTCTGAAGCAACTAAGGGCGAAATTCACCTATTTTATTCACAGAGCGGATCCAGAAAGTACACCCACAGGTCATGATCCGAGAAAAGTTGCCTCCTCCATAAATTTCTTTAATAATATGGATTTTTAACATCTTTGCTCATACACTGGCTGGAAGTCCTCCAGAGTATTCTTTAGACACTATGCGAAGCAAGTAGAGGTCTGTGGTAGCAGCAGGTAGTGTCATTAAACCTGCTGTTTAAATCTGTGAGGAACAGTGAAATTAATTGGGACGATTAATTCAGGGGTGGGTGTGTAGTCATGGTTCTGTTTCTACAAACTAAGTGTTAAGCCACTAAGGCGTCCTTATGAACTCTCCCATAGACAAAGGTGAACCAAGCATAGTGCGGACACATGTGCCAAGCGTTTGTTACGCTAGTGTGATTGAACAGTAATG
>NC_090739.1:91547853-91560353 GCF_036898095.1 Palaemon carinicauda | reverse complement strand
GAGAGAGAGAGAGAGAGAGAGAGAGAGTCTTTTCCCCTGATGGATAACTGCTTAATACTTTAATGGATTTAGATTCGGCTTAAAACTTTTTTTTCCCCTCTAACTTTGAAACATCCAAAAAACTGACAATTGTTTTGCATAATAAAGAAAAAAATAGTTTGGTATTTCTGGTCGGGAGGGAGACTTGAATGCTTGGTCCTGGAAGGTACTGATTAACATTTTGATGAAAATTTATTCAACTGTAAAATATGATAAAAGTATTCCGTTATTTTAAATAAGAAAATAAATCTGCAATATGTCAAGCATTTCTAAAAGTTGAAGCAGTATGATAAGAATTCTAGAAGTTGGCTGTATATTTTATTGGCGAGCATCTTGAAGGATGGCTCATGCTTTAAATAAAGAAGATCCCAAAAATTTCAAAAATAACAAAATTATTAACGTATTTTCTCTATAGCTAATTTCCTCTTGCCCCAATGATGGTTGAAGTTTAGAGCTCTAGTAATGAAGTTCAACGATTTCTTTTGCTTCATATGCAAAAAAGTAATTGTTCTAGCTATAAGACTAAAGATTTAGAATTTATTTGTCTAATTCAAAAAACAAATGGGGCTTCTTCGGCTGGGAAGTTTTTATGTGTCAGCTACTATCTTATAGGATATTGATCCAAGTTTCTCTTTAGAGGGAGATAAAAAACAGTCAATAGAGCTTGAGGAATAATAGAACTACATGCTATTTTTTCAATATATATTTTCTGAAGGTGGATTGATAGTCTATCCTCTCAACGTCACTGGTTACTGTCTGAATGAAAATTAGCTCACATATTCACAGTCACACACCCATACCTATTCAAAAACAATCATACACACATACACACACATGTACATAGCCCTGGAAGTAACAACACCAAAGAAGTTGCGATAGTTTTATTATGACCAGGAAGCTGTTAAAGGTTAGTCTCATAATGTTACTGGTTACTATCATAGAAGAAATAAGAACACTTCTCAAGAAGTTGCGAAAACACTGAAGATGTTTTTTTATTTTTAGTATAGATATGTTATTCTTGATCATATTAACAGAAACTTTAATTGTAAATATTGCGTTACTATTCATTAGTTATATCTTGTGCTATTTTAATAGGTGCAAAATTAAAGATCGGTTGGAAGTATTTTAACTAATATTGGAAAGACTGTCAAAATAAAAACTCTAACTCCAATTTAATTATAAATCTGCGTCTGTGTTTATATTGTTATTGTTCAAGAGCTTTTAATTAGAAAATTGTCCGTTGACGCTAAAGTGCTTCTATTTTTTTTATATACGCAGAAGAAATTTAAAAATCTCTTTAAAGGAAGAAAGAGTTCTGAAAAAAATGAGAAAATTTAATGGAAATTGAATAATTACCAAATGTTTATATGTTGCAATTGCAAGCACTTTGAACCTACCAAGGTACCCAATCCTTTCCCTTTGACACACTTGACCTGGTCTTCACCACAACCGTAAACATTAAACACCTAATACGACTTCAACATAATGCTATGGAGTAACTCGAAGCGAATTGAAAATATAAAGATATAACATATATTGGACATTTTAATGAGCTCGAATAAATTTATGATAGCAATTTGTTAGGTATAATGCTTATTCGCTTATACTATATATATATATATATATATATAATATATATATATATATATATATATATATATATATATATATATATATATATATATATATATATATATACACACATATACATATATATATATATATATATATATATATATATATATATATATATATATATATATATATATATATATATATATATATATATATATATATATATATATATATATATAGATGGATAGGTAGATAGATAGATAGGCAATGCGCATCACAAGGAACTGGCTATCCTTTGAAGTATCTAGCTAATGAGTCCTCTATGGATTTAGACAGTCATGATATAGAAGATGAAAGAATAGCTGCTGAAAACAAAGTTCATTTGACACGGAATTTCAAAGGATGCTAAGGATTGGGTCCGCGCCTGTACGTCTTGCGAAACTTTCAAAGTACATCGACACACGGATTCAGGACTGGGCATCTTTCCTCAACCTCAGCGTCGTTTCGCCCACATTCACGTCGACGTTATAGGCCCCCTACCTACATCACCGCTCCACTCGTTGGCCTGAGGCCATTCCCATGGAAACTGCAACGTCCGCCTTATGTACATCTGTCTTACTCTCAGGATGGATTACAAGATTTGGTTTCCTCGAGCATATTACTCCTGACAGGGGTGCCACTTTCACCTCTCAATTGTGGGCATCCTTAGCGAATTTGCTTAACGTCACCCTACTTCAGACAACTGCCTACAACCCCGCCGCCAATGGAATGGTTGAATGTTTTCATCACACCCTCAAAGCAACCTTGATGTCCCGCTGCAAGGACTCCAACTGGCCTACTCAGTTTCCCTTGGTCCTCCTGGGACTAAGGACAACTCCTAAAGACACCCTGGACATCTCGGCAGCTGAAATGATGTATGGAAACCCATTGGTAATCCCTGCCGAATTTTTCCTTCTGCAACCTACTCTGAGGATCTCCAGCGTATACGTCACGTCATGGGAAAATTTACTCCATGTCGCCAGACTTACAAACCCCCAGCGAAGCATCACATACCAACAGACTTGCACTCTGCAACACATGTCTTCCTATGCAACGACACTAGCAAGCCACCGCTAACGCCCTCTTACATGGGCCCTTTCTTTGTGATCCGACGTAGTCCGGAAGCATTCCTACTAAACATTAGAGACAAAGAAGACTGGGTCTCCATTGATCGTCTAAAACTTGCTTATCTCCTGCCAGATGACCCACCTAAAGTTCGTCGCTCTCGATCAGGCTGCCCAATTTAACATGTACAGTATGTAATTTTTAGGGGTGAGAGCCCTTTACCAACCATGTGGCACACGATCGTACATAGTAACGACATTTCTCTTTTTTGTATATAGTCTCCTTTGTATCTTTGCTCTCCCCTTGCACTGATAACTACCTGAATCAACATATCTGTTTTTCTCATCGTTAAATGTTAACAGAAACAGTTGTTGGTTGAACAGGAAACTATCGGCCCGTCACAGGTGTAATTCCCCCAATTGTAATATATATATATATATATATATATATATATATATATATATATATATATATATATATATATATATATATATATATATATATATATATATATATATATATATATGCCACCAATACTGAATGTGAACAAAACTACTGTTTGAAATAAAAAAAAATATATAAAAAATTTAAAAAGGGGCAATAACAAGTACTAGGTGTAAAAGGAACAGAAAATTGGAATAATAGTTGAGGAATTGTTAAATTCTTAATTAGGATCGAAGACCCCGATTATCAACGAGGAAAATTCCGTGCAAAAATCAGATGTTCACCTCTCATTAAACAGGATTCCCATCTCTCTTCTAGCCATCAATGTCACAACCAATCAGAAAAAAGCAAAAAGAACATATTATTCTCATATTTCCATTTCGGTAAGATGTACTTCTAGATAATACTTCCCTCCAAAAACGAAAGGTTATTCCCCATTTGAGACTGATGTTTTCCTGCACTACAATGAGAATGAGTCAGTAAGTGGACGTTAATTGGTCATAATTTAAGTTTTCCCCTGGGTTATCTGACGATGAATATGGTTGGAAGGGTTTCTAGGCTGTTTTTCATATTAGTATGAAAATTCACAGGGTTACACACATTCACAGACACACACACAGACGCACACACTATCATACCGACATTTTGCTTATACGAATTGCGTGAAAAAAATTTTTTGAAACTAATTAGGAGTTGAGGACTTGTTTCTTTTAACATGAAACGGATGCCAAGGATTATACAAAGATGGAGAAACACTGTAAAGGTGTTATTATGAAATGTTGGAAGAGAGATCAGTCATAGAAGTTGGGCGCATGGTTTTGATTTTTCAAGGGCTTTAAAATCTAGAAGAGCGAGTAGGTCTTATCTTCTCTCATTCCTTCTGTAAAGTATATTCAACTTCGCTAAACACTGATTATCCTATACATTACAAAGATACTTATATTTTGCAGTTCCGAAACTTGCATAGAATCCTCTGCAAAATCCGCAGAATTTGCCAAAGGTTTGTTAAATCTTTATAGGAGATCAGCCTAAGGGAAAGAGATAGATGATTGCTTTTGTTATTTAATGAACTGTGAAATACTTTAATGGAGAGGGCCATCTTACGACTGCTTTGAAGTGTAAGCGTACTTATTACTATTCTATATATTTGATTTTACAATAAGTATTATAAAATGTAATACAAGAGAATACGAAACAGAAACAAAATAGAATCATGAGAGTTTGATATACTTTTTGGCTACCAACTCTTCTGCCCTAATATCAAATAGCAGGAGGAGCAAACGCTAGTGGTAATGGGAGATTTAGTCAAACAGCCATACTTTTAATATTATATTTGACCCTGCCTGTTGAAGTACGCTGCGTGATAAATCCGGCTATTATTTCTGTACATGTAAATAGAAGTCCTTTATTGAACCCCATAATCATCCAAATCCGAGACTCAAATTTTCATTTGAAATTCTCGTTTTGTTGGCCATTTAGAGTGACCGGCCATGACACCAGCTAGAATGGGGCTTACTTGTAAACTCATGAATTATGTTATGCTTTGGTATTTCGCTTCCACAAGTTTTGAAGACTTTAAGACTCTATTAAAGGTATGGTCAATTGGGGGGATTTATGCTCACTGCATATACGTAAAATCCTGTTTATTAAAATCTATGATAAACTTTTCATTTGAAAGATATATAATATTTATTGTCATCGTTATTATCATTACTACTGTTATGATTGTCATTATTTATTATTAATAATATTATTTTCTCCTCTATTACTAGTAAATAAAAAGTGATAGAAACTCAGTCTGTATAATTAAAGGAAAAGTAATAGCAGTTGCAAGTATTCTTCCCTTCTTGATTACTTATTGAACAGTCAATGAAGGGAAGACGGAATTGCCGATGAAATTCCCGAGGGCATTTCACCGCATTAATAAGTGGGAGCCAAAGATGGTGCTAATCTATCACGTGTCTGCCAGCTTCTTGCTTATCTTAACCCCTTTTGTAGTAGAGTTTACTAACATTTACGAGAATGCTATCCTGAAATAATATTTTATTTTTCACGAACCGCTCTTATCAATAAAATGAAAGCTAAGAGTGTACACTATATTAATATATATATATATATATATATATATATATATATATATATATATATATATATATATATATATATATATATATATATATACACATATATGTATATATATACACATATATACAGTATATATACATATATATATATATATATATATATATATATATATATATATACAGTATATATATATATATATATATATATATATATATATATATATATACTGTATATATATATATATATATATATATATATATATATATATATCTATATATATATATATATATATATATATATATATATATATATATATATATATATATATACATATATATACATATATATATATATATATATATATATATATATAGATACATATATATATATATATATATATATATATATATAGATACATATATATATATATATATATTCATATATATATATATATATACATATATATATATATATATATATATGTATATATATATATATATATATATATATATATATATATATATATATATATAGATATATATATATATATATATATATATATATATATATATATATATATATATGTATGTATATGTATATGTATATATATATATATATGTATGTATATGTATATGTATATATATATATATATATATATATATATATATATATATATATATATATATATATATATATATATATATATATATATATATATATGTATATATATGTGTCTGTGTGTTTGTGTGTATGTATGTGCCTGCATATCATGAGATAGATGTTCTTATGGCTAAGGCCCCAAAAGATTATATAAAGATTTGAGGTATAAGTAATGAAAGGCCAACTGATATGTCAATTTTGTAAAATCGTAATTCATGCTTCATACCACAAAATTTGCAACCTTTTTTTTCAATTCAACTTTTATTCACTAAGCATCTCTTTATAAAATTGACCCATTTTGGTGCCCAATTCTGATTATTAATTTTTTTTCCAATTAATACAAGAAGAAAAGGCTTTCGCGGAAATTTAAAAAAAGGATTGAAAAGTAATTGGTGAAAATGCTTTCTATTCAAAAAGAGCTATTTTTTTCATAAAATTCTTTTTGAAAGAAGAAAATAAGATGAAATTGCAAATTGCATTCACAAATATTTTTGATTATATGTACTGTTCATATCTTTTTTTTTTTTTTTTCGTGTGTGTGTGGGAATCAATTAATGCCTTCTTCACTTATGTTAATTGCGTAGAAGGCATTTAGGAAGTTGAAGGAGTATGAAGTTCCAATGGTGATAAACAAACAGAGATAACTTTAACTGATGAAATAAGTGAAGTGATAAGTTATTCCTGTCATCAGAGGATTGGCTGAGGTTACCTATTAAGATATTCCTATATCACCTTATGGATTTGTTTGAGACCAAACATTAATTTGCTAGAAATGTCGTGTCAGTACTGCTATATGGTGGTATTTGGAGAAAAAAAAAAACAAAAAACAAAAACGTATGAAAATGGATAGTAACATGAAGGCCTTAACTATGGTACTTGAAGCATAATTATTTCCTGAATTTCGTCAGAAACTGCATCACAGCACAGTCCTGATTTGCAGAGGAATACTGAAGTAAAAGATGTTCGTCTACTTTGCCATCCTCTCAAACACGATTATGATAGGATTTGCATTTTCTATTTCCGTAAAGTGTCTACTTTCCGGTACAGAACTAGGTAACGAATCTCAAAGGATAATCCGAGTAACCAACAATCTTGCAAATGAAATGCCATTAAAAAGTCTCGTAGATCTTGTTAGAAGCTGTGTTATTGAGTAAACCACTTTCAGCTAACACGAGGGTTTTGAAAAGTTAATGCGTATTTAATTAAAATATGAAAATTTTCTTTAAAATGAGAATGATACTCTCTCTCTCTCTCTCTCTCTCTCTCTCTCTCTCTCTCTCTCTCTCTCTCTCTCTCTCTCTCTCTCTCTCTCTCTCTCTCTCTCTCCTTCTTGACGAGAAGTGTAGTTCTCATTTGATATGTTCTAAGGATCAAAAATGGAATTGTAGCCTCTTATTATAGAACAAGAGTTACGGAATCATGAATAAATAGTGAAGAATGAAAAATAACGGACAGTTAATTAAAAAGGATAGATTCACCTTGATGCTTAGAAAAAAATGTTTATGTCTCTGTTCACGCACAATCAATAACAATTAAAAAACATCAAGTTATAGACTGCCATAAATCAGACAGCCACTGCTGTTGGTACTGAAACACCATGATGTATCCAACAGTATGCATCAAGGCCCAGGATCCAGCGAAACCAAATCGATCCTGGCTGTTAAACAGCATATGGTCTAACGAGTAACGAGCAGTATATTTCTCACTATGACACTACCAACAACCAACGAGTAGTTAAGGGTGTGAATGAGTGACCCTAACACCTTTCCTTTTGGGTGTTGAATATACAGGTGAGTTACCGTGGATTGACTTGCAAGTATTCTACTGGTGCTCGAGTGCGATTACTCCTTCTTGGATGCAGGTTGATACCAATATTTGACTCATACTGACATTGGTTGGTAAAGCTCGAGTCTCATTGACAAAATTTTGTTGTAAATCAAAAGTATTTATGAGTAGATTGAACGGGATTGGTGGTTTGTGAGGAGCTGCATGTGTGAACAATTGTGGGGTAGAAAGTCTGTGTCGTAATTGATCTTCATATCACACTCATACATAATGACCAATTAATACCCACGTAGTCCAATGATAATTCTAGCTTTCCAACGTGAAGCTTTTGGACGATAGTCTCTCACATACACTGATTTATTCAACACAAAGGCTCCACGATAATTTCTGGTGGTTAATTCCTTCGTGATTTCCCTTGTGTGTAGAGCATGTAGTATGGCATGCAGTTTCCATCTCATAAGGGCATCAGCTTGGGATACATTACTAATACTGGTATTGGGTGTTGCCCAATAGTTGAGAAGAAAAACTTGCTTTATTTCTTCTACAGTTTCTTCCCCATGATATTTTGATAGAGCACACTTTATGTGTCCACTAACCGCTCAACAAGACTGTCGGAATGAAGGTGATACAGTGTTGAACGTATATACTGGATGCATAGGGACCTATGAAATATTTCAAAGAAATCAGTAGTGAACTGCGTCCCATTGTTCGAGGCAATGGTCTCAGGTAACCTGTGCTGGGTGAAAAGACGTTTGAGTGTTGATATTGTTGAAACGGTATCAATTTTGTATATCAAAAAACACCTCTGCCCACGTAGAAAATACATCTACAATAATGAGATAGCTTTGGCCATTCATATGTCTGTGATAGTCTATGTGAGTTTGAGACCATGTATGCTGTAGTCTTGGGCATGAGGAAACCATATGTGAGGGGTCTTTTACTACTTTCTTGCAGCGATGGCATGACTGGACTGCTTTCTCAATGTGAATGTCCACGTTAGGCCAATACACAATGCTGCGAGCCATAGACTTCATGGTATATATACCTGGATGTGTTAAATGCAATTGTTTTAGCTGCTCTGAAGCTATCTGGAATGATGACGTGATCACCAAATATCAAAGAATTATTAATGATAAAAAATGAGGCGCTGCACTGCTTCAGTTGCTGCACGTCCCCATGAGGTGCTCATGGCCAATTTGTCTTCAGATAGTGCATGGGTTCTTACAGAAGGGCATCTTTCTGGGTTGTTTGTTGGACTGCAGATGCTGTGACATCGATATGACAAATGCAATCTAAGAGGGCTTGTTGAACTTCCTGATCAACTGAAATCACGGCTATGATGACATCTTCATCTTCCACTTCTTCGGAATTGATAAAGCGAGATAAGGCATCGGCTCGACTGAAATCAGTTGTCTTTGTGTACTAGATGGAAAAATGTGTAACATAGAAAAATTGTAGAAAAGCATTGCAAACAACTAGCATGTAAACAGAGATGACTTTCTTAGAACCAAAACTGGATAATAGCAGCTTGTGATCAGTGAACAAAGCAAAGTGCCAACCGTATACCATCTTGTAAAACACTAGAGCCGAGGCGGTCTGGCACTGTACAGATACTAGGAATTCTCACAGAAGAGCCTCTCTATTCTGTATTTGCATCCTACCACATAGTAACCATGGACAGACTTATTGCGGTGCTAGAACTTTCTGAATAGAGGCTAACTGCCAGATTATGGGATGGCTGCGTGAAAAAAGCAGCTGTGGCAATGGTGAAATCTATCCTCAGTAAGTGAAAAAATAAGTGACAACTACATATGCAAGCCATTGTGTTTTGCTGTTGGGCATCAGAATTATGCATGACTTGTATTATTTGCAAAGTATGGAGGGTATGCCTGGTGATATCAGCAAGAGTTTCTTGAAAGGTCAACAAACCATATGTAAGATATACATAATAAAATCCATGACCCAAGGGATCAATGGAGAAGTTAGGAGATGAGTGTGGGAACGCCATGTCATAAACAGGATACGAAAGTCAATACTAAGCTAAACGTTTGCAAGGTAACATTTTTGTATGAAGAGTAAACACAATACAAGCATCCGTGAGTAACAGTTGAGTGTCTCAACAGAACCAGATGGCTTCCTGTAGTAATGTTGTGTTATCATAATTATGTAAAATGCTGAGATAACTAATGGAACGTTATCACCAAACTTTATATTTTTGTTAGTTCTTTCCAGCATGTCATACGGAATGGTCATCCGACCAAACCATCTATACTCCTGTGATGGAGCTGCTAATAAACTGTTTTAAAAGTTAACTTACATAGACTTATTCAGAAGAAGTAACCTACAAGTTTAAACTATACATATCACATTGAAGAGACATGAGATGGAACTCTAATGTGTGTTTATAACAGTACCATACCAACAATTGGTGGCAGCAAATTAACTTTAAGAACCAGCAATTTAAACTGTAATACTTAGCAGTTACAACAGTAATGAATCTACAATTTCGACGAAGTATCTACGTCCACCGAAGAAATGAACGCATCGAACATCAACTACAAATATTATACAAACTGAGGAAGTGGATCTTCAATCAACATCTTAAGAATTCGAAGGAATGGCATTCAACTTTATCGACGTTTATTAAACATTCAAGAATCATATCCAGGAAACAACACATTCAACAATACGACAGGATATCAAACCGAAAACATTCACCCAAACAGCTAAACTCTCACAAACCAGAGAGAGAGAGAGAGAGAGGAAATGACGTTATCGCCCTTCGCCCATATATACTGAAAGCTAAGTACATTTCTTTATTCATTCAGTTTTAGGCAGTGAAGTGTTGTTATCACTAGTCGATCGTCCATTATTGCTGGGTTGAGTTGTTTGCAAATCTTCATTTTTTCTTTCATTAAAGGAAACTGTATTCAACTTCGAATTTTCGTCTAGAATTTTTTTTTCTCTGTGCTATTTCCTTTTTCTTTCAGAAGTTTTCAGCAAATATCTTACTATTAGTATCATTTTTTGGGGGGATTGTGTTATAATCTGCAACATATCTTTATTACATAGTGCTTATGCGTTTACGCAGTGGACGTCTGTATTCATATAGAGATATTGATAGGATTGCAAGGAGTCGTAGAGATAAAAAAAAAAGTAAAGTTAACATGACACCTCCTGTAAATCCCGGACCAAGTAACCCCACCCCTGGACCGAGTAACCCCATCCCCGCTCCCGTAGTTACCCTAGTAAGTGCCCGTTCAGCTATCCTTCCTTTTCATGGTCGGGTCAATGGGTTCTTACCTCAGAATGTCGAGTCTTGGATTTCTTCCGTTGACGCTCACTTAAATGCTAAACATATCCTAGACCCATTTGTGAAATTGCAAGAAGCTAAAAGTTTTATAGACTTTTCTAAAGGGGATGGAAGTGCGTATCTGAGGGGAGTTTCTTTTCAAGAGGCAGTTACATGGGATGATTTCAAAGTTAGGCTACGTGCGATCTATGGTGGTAAGGAAGCCTTAGATGTAGTTTTAACATTAAGAAATACACTTAATCAAGCCAATTTGACTCGGCTTAATGTTATAGAGAGAGCAGCTATCATTGCCGATAGGCTTAACGAATATCAGGATATTTTAGGTAATTCCACTTGTGTTACTGGAGATAACATCGCCGTGAAAGATTACTTACGATTAATGTATTTAACCTGCATGACACTTATGTTGACAGAAGCATTAGTGTGGTGTTTTGATAAAAAGTTAACGCCCGAAAGTACAGAATTAGATGTATATAAAAAAATAAAGACACATGTCTAAGTTTACTGATCTAGATCCCTTGTTTACACAAGTTTTTGCAAAAAATGATACTAAGCCACAACATGTAAAAGTAGTTAATAATAATGATATCACTTGTGCTGATGTCGCAACACACGTCAGACATATCGTCAATGTCAATACTGTCATCGCCGAAGAAGATTCTATGCCCCAAGATGCATATAGGACACTTCAGGAACTCCGAACTGCAGCAAGAGCTGATCCATCGTATACCCGTCTTGTGAATTGTGTGACTTCAGGATTTCCATCAAGCCGCTATAACCAACACCAGTCGTTACTCCCTTTCTGGAAGTTAAGGGAAAACCTCTCAACTGATGGTGATCTGGTTATCTATGGAACAAGAATTGTCGTCCCTGCTGCCCTCTACCGCCGTACTCTCGCTCGTCTTCATGATAGCCACCGAGGAGTTGAAGCCAGAAAGCGACATGCAAGACAGACCATTTTTTGGTCGGGAATCGATTCAGATATCACCAGTACTGTCAGAGCATGTGAATCATGCCAAATGTTGCAACCTAGCCTACAGCAGGAACCCTTATTGAATAATGACCACCCCACGAGGCCTTTTGAGTCTCTCTCACCTGACTTTTTCAGTGTCGCCGGGAAGTCATTCCTCGTTGTAACCGGTCGACTCTCTGGGTGGCCTGTTGTGGTACCATGTAAGGGAGACACTACTGCTTCCATCACCATATGTATCTTCTGTCGTTACTTCAAGGAAGTTGGTGTTCCCCTTCGTCTCAGGACCGATGGTGGCCCTCAACTCACCAGCAAAGACTTTCAAGATTTCATGATGAGATGGGGTGTCCACCATATCATGTCGTCACCACATTACCCGCAGTCCAATTGCCATGCAGAAGCTTCTGTAAAAGCCATTAAGCACTTAATTCTCAATGCAGCACCTTCTGGCAATATTGACTGCGAAGAATTTGATCGAGGCCTCTTGGAACTGCGTAATACTCCAAATTTCACAGGCCGCTCTCC
>NC_090739.1:91517853-91540353 GCF_036898095.1 Palaemon carinicauda | reverse complement strand
CCGTAGTGTAAACAATCAACACCTAAAATTGAAACTTTTGAGACGCCTATTCTTCAACATGGTTAAACAGGTGCAACAATGAAGGAATAGATATAAAAGTGATGATCATGATTTTTTTTGTGGAAATCATGTAGGCTACTTGCACGAATTGACTACGAAAGTGTTAAAAACATTGTTGTTAACACAAGCAAAGGTTTGAAAATTAAGCTATTTTAATAACATGTATAGGGCAAAAATTTACTTTTCAAATGCAGATCATGAGGAATATATATATATATATATATATATATATATATATATATATATATATATATATATATATATATATATATATATATTATATATAATATATATATATATATATATATATATATATATATAATCATTATTATTATTATTATTATTATTATTATTATTATTATTATAATCAAGCCGTCTATAAACATTTCAGTTCTTTAAGAATACAGTTATGGATCATATCTTTAATGAGGTAGTTACCCATCAAGTAATTTTGGTTCCCCACTTGGGACACCTGATCATGCCTTGATTTCATTTGTAGTGAAGACTAAGCAGCCTGTCCGTGATGTATCATACTCATATGAGATTTATATGAAATCACAAGCAGACTAGAATGGGATTTTGCATGATCCTTGAACTTGAATTGGTCACAACTGTATAGTAGTGTTGATCCTGTTGTCCGTTTGAATGAAAATCTCGTCAACATAATTGATAGGTGTATCCCTTCTCGTGTGCTAAGGTACCGAGTGAAGTACAAACCATGGTTCAATGATGACTGTAGATGTGCTTATTTGTAGAAGCAGGAGGCCTATCATCTTTGGGAGGGTAACATATCAGATTTTATCTGGAATAACTATACCAAGCTTAGAGCTTTTGCTCATAGATTTTATGCATCAACTGAAAACGAATAAAATTCAACCATAAAAGAAACCCTTTCTGGTACTATTCAGGAGCATAAGTGGTGGACTACCATTAAATCTGCACTCCTTGGTGTAGATGTAACAGTTCCTCCTTTACTTAAACATGATTTCTCTGTAACTCACTGTCTAAAGGAAAAGGCAACCAACTCTTGTGGCTAATGTGTTTAACAGTCAGCAGAGTAATGGGAAAATTGAACTTCATCGTTCCTGTTTTCCTGAGGCTAAACTAACTAGTTTAACTTTTCGATTTCGTAAAATTAAAGCTCTCTTGATGGACTTACGGAGGTGCAGACCTGAATGATACTTTGTTTTTTATAAAGATTGCAGATTTCTTAGCTCGAAAGTTATTTGTTATTTTGTGCAAGTTAGCAAGAGGAGGAGCTTTTAGCACCTGTTTTATAATTGGTAATGTTACTCCACTATGTGAATACGTTTGTGGTAGCTCAAGTCCAAGTGATTACTGCCCAATTTCCATAACTCCCATGTTATCTAAAGTTTTTGAACGTCTTTTGGGAAAACGCCTTAATAGGTTTGTGGAAGGTAATCATTTGCTCTCAAGTTTGCAATTTGGTTTTTGTAAAGGCCTTGGAGCATGTGATACCCTTCTTACAATCTCCAATGCCGTACAGAAATCCCTTAATTTAGGTCATGAAGTTCGTATGATTGGCCTTAATTTTAGTGCTGCCTTTGACCGTGTTAATCATGAGGCCCTTGTTTTCAAACTTAAACAGTTGGGAGTGGGTGGGTCGTTTCTTAGCATCATTATAGAATTTTTAAGTAATAGATCACAAAGTTGTTGTTGATGGACACCGTAGTGAGTAAAGGATTGTGATATCTGGTGTTTCTCAGGGTAATGTTCTTGGCCCATTACTTCTCATACTATAAACACATGACATGTGGTTTGGCCTTGAAAACAAGCTAGTTTCATATGCAGATGATGCTACTCTACTTGCATCAATTCCAAAAGTTCCAACTTGCATAAAATGTTTTGATGTTGAACAGTTTTACATAAGTCTTTTTCATAATTTATATATGAAGTATCTGTTTTAATGTTGTTAATGTTTCTGAAATATTTTATTTCAATAGCTCATTACATCTTAAATACTTTTTTTTTATTTCCTTTTCTCCCTGGGCTATTTATCCCTGTAGGAACCCTTGGGCTTATAGCATCTTACTTTCCCACCACGGGTTTTAGCTTAAGTAGTAATAATAATAATAATAATGATAATAATAATAATAATAATAATAATAATAATAATAATAATATTAATAATAATGATAATAATAATAATAATAGTCTTTACTGGTCCTAGTAACGGTGGAAAAAGGACCTTAACATTAACCATATGCCAGATTTTGAGTGTCTCTGGGTATTCAGTGACAGTTAGTAACCTGTGTCATGCCTCTGCCCTCCCTTGGTGACTTTCAAACCTTTAAACCTTCTTTTATAATTGACCTACTTAGTCACATATTATCACCTTTTTTTATTGCTCTACTGAAACATTTTTCATCACATCTTAAGACCACATTATTCATAACAGTAAAAACTTTAGAGACTTACACATACAGGTCCATGTTTCCTGCTATTTTCAAATGTTTATACATATTCAATATTGATCACATAATTCCCTCAATTCCCCTTTGTTTTATTAATTCTTTAAGCGTGTATGAAATCACAGAATCACCGACCTACATGTCACTACAAACTTCTACCATCACTTGAGGGTCTGGTGCCCCTGGAATGGTTTGGTGCTTGCTTCAACGTGGGCTACTTGTTAACAATACTCAGAAAAGTTTTCCAACACTTGTCTTTTAAACTTTTTTTTTTTTTTTTTTTTTTTTTTCACGACAATGTTGATCCAGACCTCTATTGTTTAAGAGAGACATAACCATTCGTTTTGAAGCCCTATACAACAAAATTTTATTTTTTTTCTCTCTCTAAATATAGACCTACTACCGATATGTGATACTTGTTATTTTTTTTTCTGAAATATTACCAGCAAGGTAACCTATTCTGTAGAAATTTAAATTGCAAGTTGATGTTCTTTGGTTCTATTACGTATTAATTGAATTAGTGATACAATATGAATAATGGATTAATAGCAAGAAAGGGTATTACAAATTTTCATTTTGGAAATGACTCTTCTACTGTACACCTGAAATAGAAATAAGGAGGTATAGCTGGAGGTGATATAATAGAATATATGAAAAGCTCCCATAAGGGAAGATTTATTCCTGCAGTAAAGTATGAAATCATAATAGAAAAAAAAAGGGATTATACACTTCACATAAGGAGAACCCATAGCGTTTATCACACCCATGTTACACTGCTACAAATAGAAGAAAAATATGCAAAATCCTACATATGAAAACTGGTATCATCATTTTTTAATCTATATTGCTATTATATCTGCCTTTTGGAAGTAAAAGATGAATAAAACCATTTGATAGGGATGACCCTAGAGGCCACCATTAGGGCAGCACTTAGCTGTTAAAGGCAAGTAGATTGGTAAAGCACTTGGCTCCTGATCAATAGGCCTGTGAACCGCTAGCGGTTACATTCCACTTATCTGTTCAATTCTAGAAAAGAAAGGGCCCCTTTTGTGGTCAAAGAAAGGTCATGATGCTAGCCACGTTGACCGTAAAGACCTGCATAATGTGGCCCATAATGCAATAGTAGTTATATCCCATTTAGAATGTTTTACCTCAATTTTATGATAATAATAGTGTTATTTGTAACTATGAAATATTTACGTTTTAAAATAATACTCTGTGGAACATCGAACTAGATTTTTTTTCTTTTTGGCTCATCACAAAACTTGCGCAACTGAAATACATTCCTTTCCTATCCTCGTTGGACGCAAGAAAAGCCAGGCAATTCATCTGGTAAAACCAGACAATCTCCCACTTGAAAGTCATCAACCATACCTCATTGTCGAAAGCCTAGAACCCTTCAGAGCTATATATGTACTTCCTGAAGTCTAGGGGCAAAAGAGATTGTCCTTTTACTATCTGTTTTCTCCTCTATAATATGACATAGCATAACTCCTTGAGTTTCTTTCGTTTGAAGAAAATGGAAGATCAAATAAAATTGTATTGAAACTCGGTATTTTAATGTTGGCGCGATGCCTTGATGACATGGGTTTGACTCCCTTTGGTCTCAAGTATTGAAAATAGGTAAAAAAAAAAAAAAAGGGGGGGGGGCAGGGACTTTTATGAGATTTTGATGATTTACGTTGACTCTCTGGAGACATCTTGGGATGAGACTGATAAGATATGAAATGATAGTTTGATGCTAAACGGATTTTCATATGATCCTGGTCCATGTTCAGTATCATTAAATTAACCAGTCTCTGTCTCTCTGCAGAAACATGTCCTTAAGCATTACGCAATTGATTTATAAAATATAAAGATTCCTGAAGATAGTTGATGTTTTTTATTAATTTTACTGAATAATTTTCACCAAATTGAAAAAGTAGAGCACGGTGGAGGGGTGTATCAACTTGAGTGATTCATTACAAAGAGACATTAATCACAGAAGTCTCTCAACATGGGCTTATAAAATTTGATTGAAATCACGCACACAAGTATTCATCGGTGGTAATAAATTTGCAAAGTTCGTCTGTGAAAGCATCTTTATAAATAAAGGAAAAAATAGAAATGAAGATTATTTTATCGAAAATTAACACAAATTCTTTATCAAGACTGTTGATGGTATGATAGTTAGAACTCAAAAGGCACCAGAAATACCAAATTGTGAGCCACCGGGAAGCTGGTGTCAATTAAATGCGTTTATATAAAGGATTGAAGACAAAAATTTTCAGTAACTTTAAAAAGAGCATCAAGGTAATTGTTCCAGTCCTCGCTTATAAAACCTCTTGAGCAGACATCGTATCAAATGATTCAAAGCTTACTTAAGTAAGTCTACAAAACAAAATAACTAATGAAACATAGGGAACTAGAGGCACTATACACCAGGTAGCTTTACGGATGAGTTAGATAGCTTTACGGATGAATTAGAATAGTTTGTCGTATATGTTTAGATTGTCTGTATTCGTTTTGGTGTTCTTTAAAAGGGAAGAAAATTTTATAAAAAAAAAAAAAAACCTTTTCCATGATAGCATTAACAAGAACGTCAATTTAATTACTTAGCTTTGAAGGCAATGTGAAGTTCTTAGTTGCCCTTTATTTTGGTCAACTTTCAACATTTGCTGCTAATAAGGATTTAACATTGACACTAGATCTAAAAAGGAAAACTGTATATTGTAGTTAGAATTATTATTTCCCCATAAAAAAATCATACATTTCGTGTGCTTTTCGGCAACATTCGGCACATACATACACACACACAGAAACATGCATACTCACAATGTCCTTCTAATTAATTTCATATAGTCCAATGTTTGTGGGTAATCATATGTCTGTGAAAAAGTCATCGGATAGACCGTACATTATGTCCTTATAATATTGTTCCTGCTCTATTCCTTTGACACCGAATATTTAGTGATGACTGGTTAAATTTGTATATTTAGCCGTTCATCTTAAACAGACCAATTATCCTGTAGTTAAAGAATCTTTTATGCTGGTATAGAAGGTTATTCAAAACTCCAAGCGATGTCTATTTGCAAAGCATTCGACAAAAGGTCTGTTATGTCAGCCATAATTCAGCTGACACGAGCAAGTTGCATAAAATTCAACGTCGGTGACTCTCCCATGGCTCTGGTAATCATATCAGTGATTAGAAATGAAGTTACGTTACTGGTGGCATTAGTTTGGTAGGCGGCAGCTCCTGTCGTTTGCGCTCTTTTCTCTTACCGATGGGATGAAAATGACCACACCCTCATTCAAATTAGTACCGAGTTCTTATGTTTGTTGCATTGTTAAAGTGTGTAAGCGAAGGATGAAAATGGATCTCATACAAGTTTGAGATGTATATTGCTCCCTAGCGGGAAAATAAATTTAATATCAGATGAGCTTTAGTATGAATGATTCAGGAGGAAATACGTATCTATGAGCACATAAATGCATGATACGTGCATACATAAATGGGTGCAGTATTTATGTAATTTTTATGAATCGGTAACTGAAATTGGATTCCTCTCTCTCTCTCTCTCTCTCTCTCTCTCTCTCTCTCTCTCTCTCTCTCTTCTCTCTCTCTCTCTCTCTCTCTCTCTCTCTCTCCAATTGTGTAAAATTATGACAGAGTAGCAGGAAAATACAAAGGTAATGTTCTTTAAACATTTGAAAAATATATTCTTCAACTAGAGAAAAATATATGATAACTTGCAAAAAACGTTAAATACTAAATGCTCTTTATTTTGAATGCCTCTAGGAAAATAACACGATAAAAGGTTATAAAATTGAATATAACTTTTAGATACCATTTTCAGTTCAAGAATGAAGTGTCCATAATATGTAATGCGCAGAATTCACCCTAAAACCTCATAAGTTTCTTTAGATATGAAACTTTAAGGATGTTTTACGTAGGAATCATTAGAGCATAACTTCACTTAGCAGCTTTTCTCTACGATTTAAAACTAAAACATAATTTCTATGCCATAATGCTTTCGAAGAAATTTTGGATACACTTAGTTATTTCGGTATTATAAGCAGAATTAATACAGAAATATGAAAGGTATATCTTAATATTTCCAGTTAAAAGTACATTTTATTATCTATAAACCATTCAAAGAAGATTTTAGGCCTACTCTAGCTATTCAAGTATATCAAAGCAACTCCTCAATAGAGAAAACAAAAACAAAGAATATGGCAGTTACATGAGAAATGGAAATAACTCATTGTCCTATAGCCTACATTTCAATATAATATATGAATAAGTAGATTATTATTTTTTCCTGTAACATTATGAAGAAAAACTCGAGGCAAACATATAACCAGAGAGAGAGAGAGAGAGAGAGAGAGAGAGAGAGAGAGAGAGAGAGAGAGAGAGAGAGAGAGAGAGAGAGAGAGAGAGAGAGAGAGAGATCAATAATGCCACCCATGGCTTTGATCCTTAGATTGTTGCCCCTGAGATGCACTGACGTAAAAAGTAATTCGTATATCATGCATAGGGAATTCTCCTGTGATTGGAACAACAAATTTACCCTCTGACAACAGTTATTATTATTATTATTACTATCAAGCTACAACCCTAATTGGAAAAGCAAAATTCTATAAGCCCAGGGGCTCCAATAGGGAAAAATAGCCCAGTGAGGAAAGGAAATAAGGAAATAAATAACTGAAGAGAACCAATTAACAGTAAATCATTCTAAAAAAAGTAACAACGTCATAACAGATATGTCATATATAAACTATGAACAACTTCAAAAACAAATATGTCATATATAAACTATAAAAAGACTCATGTCCGCCTGGTCAACAAAAAAGCATTTGCTCCAACTTTGAACTTTTGAAGTTCTACTGATTCAACAACCCGATTAGGAAGATCATTCCACAACTTGGTAACAGCTGGAATAAAACTTCTAGAGTACTGCGTGGTATTGAGTCTTATGATGGAAAAGGCCTGGCTATTAGAATTAACTGCCAGCCTAGTATTACGAACAGGATAGAATTGTCCAGGGAGATCTGAATGTAAAGGATGGTCAGAGTTATGAAAAATCTTATGCAACATGCATAATGAACTAATTGAACGACGGTGCCAGAGATTAATATCTAGATCAGGAATAAGAAATTTAATAGACCGTAAGTTTCTGTCCAACAAATTAAGATGAGAATCAGCAGCTGAAGACCAGACAGGAGAACAATACTCAAAACAAGGTAGAATAAAAGAATTAAAACACTTCTTCAGAATAGATTAATCACCGAATATCTTAAGAGACTTTCTCAATAAGCCTATTTTTTGTGCAATTGAAGAAGACACAGACCTTATATGTTTCTCAAAAGTAAATTTGCTGTCGAGAATCACACCTAAAATTTTGAAAGAGTCATACAAATTTAAAGAAACATTATCAATACTGAGATCCGGATGTTGAGGAGCCACCGTCCTTGACCTACTTACAATCATACTTTGAGTTTTGTTAGGATTCAACTTCATACCCCATAACTTGCACCATGCACTAATTTTAGCTAGATCTCTATTAAGGGATTCAACTTCTCTTCATCAATTAGTCTGCATTACGAGTAAGTCATTAGTTAACAAAGTATTACTTTTTGCCTTGAACACTTCCTTTCTATTTTAGATATTTTGTTCTGCAATGTGTAAGTTATTTCACGTGTCTTTACATATGCACAATGCAGGTCATCATTATATAAAAGCATTTTGGTATATTTTTTTACAGTGTGTTACATTTTAAAGTTTTGAAGTTCACAAAATCAATCAGAATTATCTGTCATCTGAACTGGGTTAATATAAAGTTCTTTTTAGGTCTACGATTTAAATAGTTTGAAAAGTACTAATGACCAGACTTGAGGTGGTAATAGAGTTATAAAATGACTCAAATTGTTAAATGATACATACAGTATAGATTGCAAAAATATAATTCTATTGCATATCTAAAGAGGATATACAATTTTCATAAAAATATCTCTTAATGATTTAAGTGGTCTCGAGCAGATTTTAATTTACATATTTCATACAATCCATATCTTGCATTTCGATCCCCTCTCGCCTGTGCTAAATCTAGAGAAATCTCAAAAATATTGTATTCAGTTAAATAAATTCAAAAGGTTCTTAGCTACTGCTATAGACAGAGCGCATTTCTAAATTGTCTTCGACCAATTGATTAATACCCAACCTAATATAGTCAACAGCAGGTTATGTAAAAGTTCAGGGTTAGTAATAGACGGATTGACAAGATTTATTTAAAACAATATTTAAAGTTGGTTTCCCGTGGCTAATACCGCCTAGAGCGGTGGTAAAATATGACGTCACTGGTGGCCACCTTCCTTCGGCGTTATCTCCTTGCCTTTGCTAAATCAAGGTTTTGATACTTCAGACTATAGAGCAGTCAACTTTTCGAGTTTATGGCACCCTTGGCAAGCCTTTCAAAAGTTCCCGGCACCCTTATAAGGAAATACATATTCAAAATCTCCGTTGTTTTTTTTTTTGCATTTTGACATTTTGCATCAATTTAACAACACCTTATACATAGATATGAAAATTTTCTTTACACTGATCCTGCTATTACAAAAAATGGTATTATAATACAAATATGTAATTGCGACAAGTTTTACAGTAGTTGCACAATGTATTCAAGTAGTTACACTGTTATAGTGTTACACTATGATACAAGACATACACACAAATAGGCAAAAGTGAACCATAGTTAGTGTGAAACTTGCGATTGATGCTTGGAACACAAACTCTTAATATCAGGTCTTATTATTGATAATACCACCCGCATATCATCCTCAAGTGAAAGAAGCCTATTTCTTTGTTTCGATTTTATTGTTGCCATGGCATAAAATGCCTGCTCACACAGATCCGATGTGGAGAAAGGCAAAAGTAGAGGAATAGCTTTCTTAGCCAAATTAGGATATTCTCCCAATGTTCCATGCCAAAAAGCTGCCAGTGTCACGTCACTCTTCTCAAATTTGACTTTCAGTGTAGAATCAGCAGTCATATCAAGAAATTCGTCACGTTCTATTGCCGTGAAGTCCAGTTCTTCAGCCATGTCAGCCAGTTCGAAGGGTGATACAATCCAATCGAGTTTCTCTGTAGAAAGCGATGGAAAATACTTATCAACTGCTTCTCTTACATGTTCCAAGTGATTAGGAATAAGATTTTTTACAGTTCCCAGACCTTTATATCCTGGTTGTTGAAGAGAAGGGAAGTTTGACACATTGTCTTTCTGAACAGCCAACTTCCATGATTTTAACTTTCTCTGGAAACCTTTCATCTTGTTAACTGATGTTACAATTCCCTCAAGTCTCCCCTGCATTGAGAGATCTAGTTCATTCAGCTTCATGAAAATATCTGCCAAATATGACAGCTTCAAACACCAAGTAGAATTTTCAAGCAGCTTTATGAATATATCATGTCTCTCCTCATGGAAAAAGGATTTTAATTCTTCTTTGAGTTCAAGAACGCAGTTCAGTACACAACCCCTTGATAACCACCTTATGTCAGTATGCAAAATCAGTGAAATATGAACCGCACCCGTTTCTTGACACGTCTTTTGAATAACCCTTTTTTCAGTGGCCTGGATTTGATGAAATTAACCATCTTGACAGCCTGGTTTAAAACCTCAGTCAACTCTTCTCCACATGTCTTGGCTACTAACGCCTCTCTGTATAGGAAGCTGTGAGTTGTAATTATAGATGGATTTTCTTTCAATGCTCTGGTGATGAAGCCTTTGTACTTCCCTATCATTGACGGTGCACCATCAGTATATATGCCGCAACAATAATTCCATGAAAGACCATGTTGAGTGAGGTACGAATTTACAGACTCGTCAGTCTACAACCCTCACTCCCCTCCCTCCCTCCCACTCTCCCGCCAAGCTGTTCTCTCCAGTGTCCGTGCAATTATTACACAGCAAAATCATATAATTAGTATTGTTCTCCTGGATTGTAATTTTCCATAAGTACAAATTATTATACAAATGCAATGAAAATTAGCTAAGTTGAAAATTCGATCGCTAAATTGTGCAGCAGCAGCAGAAGCAGAGAGAGTTAAGTTAATGCAATTTTTTCCTCTGAATTTTGGCGGCACCCTCGAAAGATCTCACGGCACCCCTTGGTGCCGCGGCACACCGGTTGGGAATCACTTCTATAGAGCATCAAGAAAACGTAGAATTTCGACAAAATTGCAGCAGTCTTTTGTTGATGATTCTATTGGAATATAGTTAGGAAGCACAATAACTCACTCTTTGACATAAGTGTTAAGGATTCAGCCCATTTTCACATTTATTTGCCTGATTGTAGACCACACGTTGTAATAAGGGAAAACTAGGTTTAGCAAAGAAAAAACTGCACACTTATGAAAGATTTACAGTCACTTAACTCGCCAAGTATGGATTCATGTGGGCTGAATCACTCAAACATACATTAAGCTGTTTTCTGCATAATGCATGTTAGAAAGACGTTGTAAATGCGCGAGTGACACTGAAAGGCTAAAATAATTGTTAGACTTACTAAAAACTCTCTATCCATATCAGGAGGCATTACCTGAACTCTGGAGATTAATCAAAACTGCTCTACTGTTAACTGCGCCGTAAGCTTCAGCAGAGAGAAGCTTCTCTCTCTCAAATCAATTAAGACTACTCTAAAAAATGCAATGGACTGTGATATATTAAAAAATCTTGCTCTGTTCCCAACTGAAAGTTTGGAAGTTAAAAGACTAAATCTACAGGAATTCTTATATATGTTTGCAGAAAATCACAAAAGCAAGAGAATATTGTTAAAATGTGTCATGTCACAGTTGTCAGTAAGCTTTATTACCTAATCATAATGTAGAATAAGGCATCTTTTTCAAATCTTGTTACTGTTTTATATATATATATATATATATATATATATATATATATATATATATATATATATATATATATATATATAAATATATATATATATGTATATTTTTGGGCTCAAGCCATGTCGTCCTGATGGAAGCTCCTAATAGGTAGCTTCCTAGGGTATATTTGACTACAGTGATATTCCCAGAGAATTTTACCTTAAGGTATCCAGAATTCTAACTCCTGGAGCGAATATCCCTAAATAATCTCAAAGGGATATCGCATAATATCACAGGATGTATTCTTGACACGTCACATAGCTATCTTCACCCCGAACACTATTAACGCTTCGAGGGGTTACAGAGACAAGAATCTGAAACGGGAATGAAAAGAGAGCCGCTCATAAGGCATCTCTCCTATTCCGTTTCCAGTGTGTATCTGATGAAGGCGGTAGCGCCCTCTTTATTCCTTTTCGTGTAGCTCTATTGTTTTCCCTTGTGTTCTCTCGTTATTTTGGATTTAATTCAAGATTTTGATGACTTCTCCGGCCTCTTCTGCCTCTGGAAAGTTGAGTATTATCTTTACTGTGTATAAATGTAAGCTCTTGTTGTTAAGAATTAAATCAAAAGTGATATTAACGTAAACAAGTGCTGTTGCCTTCCGGAGCCATCCTGGATGCTACCACTCGCTATATATGGGTCATTTAGTTAGCTAGAGCGACATTTCCGGTTTGTTATGCTTTAATAATCTAGCTATTTAGCTCCTCTAGGAATGCTTATATGATGCAGTTAGTTTTTAGTTCGGCAATTTAGGTAACCGATCTTGCCCTTCGCGAGGCTTATTAGCCTAGGCGTCTGGCCCTAGTACTTTCATGCATGATATAAGTTTTTCTGAGTGTTATATTATTGAAGCTATAGGCAAATATTTCATACATGTAAGATATTGTTGAATGTTCTTTCCAAGATTGTATACGAGAGAGTTTCAGTGAATTAAGTAATCGATTCTCACCGCACCTAGGCTAGTAACCTAGGTACAGTAGTATACTTTTGCACATCCCTGATTGTTCTTTTCTCCTCCGGAGGCTAAGTTCAATCCCTCTCTCCCTCTGAGTAAGCCTTAGGCTTAATCCTAGCGGTTCTATCTGTATAATAATTCAGGTATAACTATACTAGGATATGTCTGTCCTGACCTGATAACCAGAGTGACTGGTTTTTTTGGGTTAGGGCAGAACATCAGAGTTTCTAGTCTGTGGTCTGCTTCTTCTTAGCATAGAGAATGAGTTTCCTATGCTAGGTAAGAGGTGGATACAGGAAGCTTTGCTTCCCTAGTCCACGTCTGAAGGATTCTGTACGAGATGATCCCTTCCTCTAGTAGTCTAGCAGACTGTCCTGTGTTGTTTTTCTGTGGCTGGAGAATGAGTTTTCTCCGTTGCCCGGCAAAATAAATTCACCTAACTTTGTTCTGGTTGGGAGGAGGATAGCAAGTATTGCCAGTCTTCCTCCCTAATAGACAACTCTAGGTTAGGATGAGCTTCCCTAACTGCTGAGTGTGTCTCTTGCTAGAACTAAGTTTATAGGACATTTATCCCTTTCCCCCCTCTCTTTCTTTTATTATCTTTTGGCCGCAGTCTTACTTCCGTACCTAGTGTAGGTTAGGATGGAGGACCAGCTCAGCTCTCTGCCGGCTGGCAATTACGTGTCAGCCGGCAGAGACCCCTTGTTCTTTGCAGAGTGAACCCCAGACCTCCCTTGGTTTCCCTTCCATGTTTGCCGGGAGAGTCCGGCAGGCTATGGATTCTTTGGAAGCCTGAATGCTACATTCTCCCCTTCCATTAGTTCAATCTTGCTGGATGGAAGGTCATATGGCAATGCCGCCTTATAACCTTACATCCATTCAGTTTCTCTGACTATTGTGTTGTACCCCTAGCCTGGCTGCCGGCTTAACAGCCGACAGCCGGGCAGGTGGAGGTTCTCTGGTTCTAAGCTACCGCCGGCAGTAGAAACGCATCCTGAAATCTGCTGGCCACTACGAGTAGCGGCCCGCAGCCGGGTATTAGTGTTTTCAGCAGTCGGCCGGCAATCATTGCTGGCCGGCACTCACTTGCGAACCAGTGGCCTGTCGCCTCTTAGTTAAAGTTAGTATATCTTTGAACTATACAGGGGTAGATGCCGGCCGGCGTGCACCGGAATGTACCGGCGCGTGCTGGCTGGCACAACAGCATGCGATGTACAGTAGTTGCTATATTTGTAGTGTAGTACACACTGCATTAGTAAAACTACAGTACAGAGTTTGTGATAACACTAAAGTTCTTCATCATACTTAATGTTATCTTACACAGCCTTTTGTTGAGACCGTACAATATATAGAAAGTGAGTTCTTTCTGTATTGATTCTCTCCCGTATATTAAAACTTTATTTCAAGGTGTGAACTACACCTTAAATTTCCGTTTAGGGAATTACATAAGGTAATCTAGAATAGAATTAACCTTAGTTTTAATATCTTGGGAGGTTACAGCAATTGACTGGACAGGAAATACAAGTATGTGTCTTTCCTTCTTTCTTTTATAGCTTTCTATATAAGCTACATGTTTTAATATAAGTGAAAAGCCTTCACTTGATACTCATGGATTTTTGCAGGAGGCACGCAGCATGCGCAGCCTCCAGAGGTGATCTCCGGTATTTGGACTCTCAGGTTTGTACAGTATGTTTTAACCTGATTACCGAGGCTTTTGACAACCCGAAGTCGACGGAGTCAAGGGATGCTGCCAGGGAAAAGTTACGAACCTGGGTGAGGGGTTTTCAGAAAAAAACCTCAGGCCCCTACCTTCCAAATGAGAGGATGTGGGCCTACCTTTTCCCTAAAGCATTGGCTGATGCAATCATCCCTCAGCCTCAGGTGGAGATACCAACTGCCATGAATCCGGTAGATTCTGACGTCTCGGTCGCCCTTCAAGACATCCAATTGGACGATAAGATGTCGGAGGTGTCGGATTCTACTGAGAAGGACCTTCTAGGAGAAGGTCAGGAGGAGGAGCTGTCCCAGGCTCCTCGAGTAGAAGAGGAAGAAATCGGCGAGGTGTCGGTTACATCGGTTTCGGACCCAGAACCTGTTCCCTCTGCATCGTCTGCTATCCCAGATGAATTGGGAAGGACTCTTTCTTGTATTCAAAGGAAGAATGATGAGAAGGAAGCTGCAATGAAACTGGAGATACGCAGACTGGCAGCATCACGTGGGCCCCAGAAGCGGCTCAGTGTGAAGGATCTTCCTTTGTGCTCGGATACCAATCCTTGGAGATATGCCGAACACATGCCAATGACAACCGGGAAGATCGTGATTTCAGAAAAGTTGGGAACAATTCCCCTGGAAGAGGTGGAATTTTGGCCCAACAAAGATTCTTATCCGGACTGCTATGTCCGTCATAGGAAGGAGCCAGCCTCAAAGGAGGAGACGGAGCCGAAGGAGGTCATAGTTTTTTACCATAGTAAAGCTCAGGTGTTACTAGCGAGCTCTATGAAAGAGAGGGGCTTCACTAACTCAAAGGTGCCAGCCTTGAGTAAGAAGCTTCCCTCTTTTGTGGCCTCTCCTACCAGAGCCTTTCACTTCATGGAAAAGGGATATAAGGCATCCTTAAAGGCGGTGGAGGCAGGGAAACCATGCCCCTTCTTGGAGGAGTGCAAGCCATTATCTCTGACCTTGCCCTTGGACCAAGAAGACTGGAAGTACGTATACCTTACCTTCTCAGTTGGGAAGCTGGAAGCTGATATTACTGAACGTCAGTTTGGTGAGGAACTTCCAAAACTGTCGGATGTTCTCTTGCGTAGAGAGCAAGAGACAAAGAAAAGACTTGTGGCATCGATGTCGTTGCAAACGACATTAAAAACGATGGCAAGTGACTCCAAGAACCAGGATATGTTCTTGGTAGTGGCCAAAACCTATCTGGCCACAGTTACGAAGGATCTCAATAGCTTTATTAAAGCTAGGAGTGCCTGTAGAGAGTTCGTGTTCCCCTCAGCTGCGGTGAAGCACGAACCGAGGAAACTGATCTTCTCTCGTATCTGGGGTAAAGACCTATTTCCCATCGAAGTGATTAAAGAGGTAGTAGACAAGGCCGCCACAGAGAATAGGAACCTTCTCAAAAAGTGGGGCTTAGATCTTAAGAGCAAGTCTTCTCCAGATGAGGGTCCCCAACCCAAGAAGAAGACAAAAAGGCCTAGGCCATCCTCTCGGCCGGCTAAACCCTACCGACAGCAACAACAACAACGACTTCCTGTGACCGCGGTGCCTCAGATAGTGGCACAACCTCCACCCACGTACCAGCTGGTACCTCAACAAGTGGCGACACAGTTGCCAGTTTTTAACCCAGCCTTCGAAAGGCAGACTTCTTCCTTTCGTTCGAAAGCTAGAGGAACAGCCAGAGGTTCTTCTAGACGCCCTTCAAGAGGAAGGGGATCCAGGGGAGGACGCGTTTAAGGACGCAAGGCCTCATGTCCACAACAGCAGAAGTGAGATACTTCCAGTAGGAGGGAGACTACAGTACAGCTATTTAGGGATCGCTGGACCTTCGATCCCTGGGCACACAGCCTAATAAAGAATGAACTAGGTTGAGAGCTGGAGCAGTCTTCCACCTCAATTTCCTCAATTCTCCCAACACTCAACCCCCGTTCTGGAAGAATATGTCTGAGAGCTCTTAGACAAAAGAGTAATCCGGAAAGTTAAGTCCATAAAATTCCAAGGAAGGCTGTTTTGTGTTCCAAAGAAGGACTCAGAAAAACTCAGAGTCATTCTAAACTTATCGCCACTAAACAAGTTCATATTGAACTACAAGTTCAGAATGCTCACACTTCAGCTCATAAGGACCCTACCGCCCAAAAGGGCATATACTGTCTCTATAGACTTGTCTGACGCTTATTGGCACGTTCCAATTAATCGTCACCTCTCCTCCTACCTAGGCTTCAAGTTACATAGAAAACTTTACGCCTTCAGAGCCATGCTCGTGAACGCAGCCGTCCATCAATTACGCCTAAAGGGGGTCCAAGTAGTAGCCTACTTGCACGACTGGCTGGTGTGGGCAGCATCCAGGACGGAATGCATGCAAGCTTCTAAGATAGGGATCCAGTTCATGGCACATCTGTGATTCAAGATCAACATCAAAAAGTCTCGACTTTCTCCAGCTAAAAAATTTCAGTGGTTGGGAATCCACTGGAATTTGGAGTCACGTCGACTTTCCATTCCTGGTAAGAAGAGGAAAGAAATAGCAGGATCTGTCAAGAGACTATTGAAATACAAACGGATATCAAGACGAGAACAGGAGAGACTGCTGGGCTCTCTACAGTTTGCTTCGATAACAGATCCAGTGCTAAGAGCACAGCTAAAGGATGCAACAGGAGTCTGGAGAAAATACGCATCAAACGTGCGAAGAGATCTAATAAGACCACTACCGACTCGACTGCGAACGCTTTTCAAGTTGTGGTCCAATGCCAAGCAATTGAAGAAATCAATACTTCTTCAACCTCCTCCCCCGTCAGTAACTATCCACACAGACGCTTCAAAGGAAGGCTGGGGAGGTCACTCTCATCAGATGAGAGTCCAATGAGCTTGGTCCAATCTTTTCAAGTCATTTCACATCAACTTTCTAGAAGCCATGGCAGTACTTCTGACACTAAAGAAAGTATCTCCTCGCCACACGACCCACATAAGACTGGTTCTAGACAGCGAGGTGATAGTGAGATGCCTGAATCGACAAGGGTCGAGGTCACCTCAAATCAACCAAGTGATGTTGGCCATATTCCGTTTGGCGGAAAGGAAGAAATGGTACCTGTCAGCAGTTCACATTTAAGGGGTCCGCAATGTGATAGCGGACGCTCTATCCAGGTTTACACCTATAGTCAGAATGGTCCCTTGACGCAGAATCGTTCTCCTTCATCTCGAGTCAAGTCCCGGAGCTGCAGACAGACCTCTTTGCGACGAAAGACAACAAGAAAATAGATCGTTACGTGTCCCCATACGAGGATCCGCTAGCAGAGGAAGTGAACGCTATGTCCCTAGACTGGAACAGATGGTCCAGTATTTATCTGTTCCCTCCGCACAACCTCCTTTTGAAGGTCCTCGATAAGCTGAGATCCTACAAAGGGAAAGCAGCAATAGTGGCCCACAAGTGGCCAAATTGTGTGGTTCCCTCTGGCATTGGAACTACGACTAAAATTCGTACCGCTACCGGATCCATCACTGTCTCAGCGAGAACAGAAGTCGACTGTCTTCGCTTCATCACAGAAAACACGGAACCTACATCTCATTATTTTCTCTCCTTAGCGATGAGAAAAAGATTCGGTGTTAAAAGTCAGTTTAGACTTTTCGAGGAAACCAGAAGACATTATGAGGCTTCAGGGAAGAAACAGTTATCCTTTGTCAAGGCAAAGAAACCAAAAGAAATCTCGACAGATTCCTATTTATCATTCTTCATTCACCATCATGAGCAAGGTTTAGCAGCCAATACAATTCTATTGTTCAAGCCTACCTTGACAAGACAGATACCATATGCCTTACAGGTCGACCTTTCTAACGACGTTCTTAATGAACTACATAAGCCCATGCTAGGCTTAGCCCTTCAGCGCCTCCAAAGACCCTTTGCATGGTCAGTAGATAAGATTCTTCATTGTGTATAAATAATGAACAATGAGGAATGCTCTTAGAAGGTCTTGAATTTAAAGACATATTTCTGCTTGTAATCGCGTTGGGGGCCAGAGCTAGTGAAATACTGGCTCTCTCTAAAGACGAAGGCCACGTCCAGTTCTTGGAGGGAGAACTGAATATATTTCCAGACCCAACGTTTCTTACCAAGAACAAGCTACCCTCCAACGGGTGGGGTCCCTAGAGAATCTGCCCTCTGAAGTAAGATGCATCTCTATGTCCAGTGGCGTGCCTAAAGGTCTATCTTCATAGAACTTCAGACTTTATGGGAGGACAGCTGTTCAGAAGAGAAACCCCGGGTTCAAAGTTATCTATAACTAAGGGTGAAAATCACCCGTGTTATTCGCAGAATGGATCCAGACAGTACACCCGTTAGTCATGATCCGAGGAAAGTTGCCTCTTCCATAAAATTTCTTTAATTATATGGACTTTGAACATCCTTGTTCGTACACCAGCTGGTAGTCATCCAAGGTGTTCTTTATGCACTATGCAAAGCAAGTGGAGCAACTTAACCCTGGATAGGTACGGTCCTCGGACACCCCTTTAAGGGTATACTCGGACGCGAACGACCCCGACGCCAAAAAAAATTCTTGAAAAATCAGTTTTTGCAGTAACCTCCTTTTTTCTTTTGCCAAAAAAAACTTCAATGAATGCTTAAAACAACTGTAAAGATAAATACTACTCATCTGCAGAAAAACTATTTATTATAAATATTTTAAAAAATTAAGTAGAAAAAAAAAAGACCTGACATAAAAATTCATAAAAAAAAGTTTATACATATATACACAAATCCTTTTAGGAATTGATTCTTGAATGTTTAGGACACATCTTGATGTATTTTGGATGAAGTCAGACCCATGGAGGTGAAGATCTGAAATGAGAAAAAAAGGGTAACTTTTTTTGGCCAAAAAAAATTGTCCAAATTTCATGAATTTTTTTGGGTACCCAAATGAAATAGGAAGTGGCTAATTTTTTTAGGGAATAAACATATGTTATCCTGAAATAGAAATATGTAAAAAAATCTTCATTATTTTGTAAATTACATTTATATCAGGGGCCATATCTAAAGGTAATTTTTTGAGTACTTGGAAATTTCGTAAAAAAATACATATATTTAATATATAATATGATATTTATGCAGGTAAAAATATACCAAAATATCACAAATTCTATAGGGAACAAGAATATATATAGATAGGGCAGCTTACGCTTCGGATATGTCCACAAAATGGCCGCCAACCACACTGACTCAGACTCCCTAATCTGCCACTTGAAATGTAGGAAGGGTATGTCAATTTCAAGGTGTTATTTACTAATCTAATTATTATTGGATATGCATAGAAATTGTATGGTGGGTTGCTGGATAATTGTCGATTATTTTACGACTATAAAATTAAAATTCTGACCCAAAAATTTTTTTTTGAAGGGAAATAAAATCGAAAAAAAAAAATGTAAAACAATATTTTAGCTAAAGAAATTTGATGATATTCAATCAAAAAAAAAGTAAACAAAATTTTCCGACAAATAAACATCTAGAGGAATCATTACTCTGTGATAGTTCCTTAGTACGTAGTAATTTTGAAAGAATCGGGAAAAAACGAAAAAATGGCAATCACCGGAAAATCGAACACATACCTATATATACGCCATATCTGGCTAAAAAAAAGATAGGCATGGGTAGCCAGATCATCTAGAAACACTTTCCAACACTATAAAAATATAAGTTTTGCGACACTACTTGCCAATTCCTTACGGTAACATGACTAAGCAAAAAAATGCAAAACAAATAAAAAGGGGCACTCGTGGAAAAATGGCCATTCTAATATACGGCATTTCAGAAAAAAAAAATTTCAGCCACGTGCTAGGCAAACCATCAAGGCATATTTTCCGACAAATAAACATATAAATGAAATATTACTCTGTGATAGTTCCTTAGTACGTAGTAATTTTGAAAGAAATGGGAAAAAACGAAAAAATGGCAATCACAGGAAAATCGAACACATACTTATATATACGCCATATCTGGCTAAAAAAAAAATAGGCATGGGTAGCCAGATCATCTAGAAACACTTTCCAACACTATAAAAATATAAGTTTTGCGACACTACTTGCCAATTCCTTACGGTAACATGACTAAGCAAAAAAATGCAAAACAAATAAAAAGGGGCACTCGCGGAAAAATGCCCAACATTCTAATATACGGCATCTCAGATAAAAAAAAAAAGACATGCACGTGTTAGCCCAACCATCAAGGCACACTTTCTAACACATAAACATGAAAAAAAAATCAATAATATACGGCAATTCCTTACTACGTAGTAAATTTTTACAAATATTGAAAAAAAAACAGAAATTGGCAACCGCAGTTAAATACCCAATATACCAATAACTACGTCGTATCTGACAAAAACAAAATCACGCATGGGTAGCCAGATCATCTAGACACACTTTCCAACATTAAAAAAGCAAAAGTTTTACGACACTATTTCGCAATATCTTACGGAAAAATGACTTGGCAAAAAAATTAAAAAAAATTAAAAAGGGACACTCGCGGTAAAATGCCCGACATTCTAATATACGACATCTCAGATAAAAAAAAAGACATGCACGTGTTAGCCCAACCATCAAGGCACACTTTCTAACACATAAACATGAAAAAAAAATGAATAATATACGGCAATTCCTTACTACGTAGTAATTTTTACAAATATTGAAAAAAAAACAGAAATTGGTAACCGCAGTTAAATACCCAATATACCAATAACTACGTCGTATCTGACAAAAACAAAGTCATGCATGGGTAGCCAGATCATCTAGACACACTTTCCAACACTAAACAAGCAAAAGTTTTACGACACTATTTGGCAATATCTTACGGAAAAATGACTTGGCAAAAAAATGAAAAAAAATGAAAAAGGGGCACTCGCGGTAAAATGGTCCTCGTGGTGATGAACGACATTTTAACTTAAAAAAAAAACATGCACATGGTAGCCAAACAATCCACCAAGACTTTCCACAACTGATAACCTATACAAGTTGCACCATTCTACGACAATTTCATAATACGTAATAACTTTGATAATTATGCAAACTACCTCAGAAGGGTAAACTCGGACGCGAACGACCCCGATGCGTCTCAGAAATCGGGGAAGGAGTACAGCTACAGCAATGCACATCTGGACACTACTAGAGCGTGTAGGGGAGACACCTCCTGCAGGTCGATCACCCACAAATTCAGTCTCAGGGGTGAGTCACGTGAGAAAAACCTGTTTTTTTTTGACGCTCGGGGTCGCAAACGACCCACCGTACCTATCCAGGGTTAAGAAGTCTGTGGTAGCAGCAGGTAAAATTCCTTAACCTTCTGTTTTAAATCTGCGAGGAACATTGTAATTAATTTGGGACGATTAATTAAGAGGGTGCATGTGTAGTCAATGTATGTTACTACACACTGAGCGATGGGCCACGGAAGTGTCCTTACGAACTGTTCCATTGACTTTGGTGAACTAAGCATAATACGGACACATGTGCCAAGCGTTTCTTACGCTAGTGTGAATAAACAGTATACAGACTGTATCATTATTATTAATAATTCAATTGAAGTGGCAAATCTGTTTCCTGGTAGACGAAACAATATTTTCTGTTGACTGTTTTCTTTATGCTTTAACGCATATCGTCCACTTTTTATAAATTTTATAAATGTTGATCTGATATGTATGTTTATTAAATTTTAATAAACTAGTTCATAGTGAACCCTGCGTTTTATTCGCTCACACTCATTTTATTAGAAATGTACTGAGCATTAAGATTAAAATATGGATATTTTTATCATGGTATGTCTTTTAAGATTGTTCCCTGATTCAAGCAAAAGTCCACTCACTTTAACCCTTCCTTAGGAAGGTTTGACGTGGTACTCTAACGGGATAGGGGCAGAGCTGCGAAATTTGTTCCTATGCGGATACAACTGTTATCCAATAGTTATTAAGAGTAGTCACATTGGGGGAAGATGTCACAAATTCATATTGACATTGGTGACTCTTATACAAACTTTGCTTTATAATGTATAGGGCGAGACCACTATACAGGCTTGTCATTTTGTCATCCATAGTTATTATGTACTCCTCGAGACTTTTTCCAGAGTCTAATACGACTCTTCCCTGTAGGGGGCAGGAAGCACTAACATAGTTCATGCTTAGATGAAATGATGTATAACGGTAACACCATAGGTCTCTAGGTCTAGACGGACCAGGAAAATACTTTCTTTAGAGTACTGCACCGATTGAGAATCCACAGATACAGTAATGCTCTGGTAAACTTCCATCAGGACGACATGGCCTGAGCCAAAAAAACGGATTTTGAGCAAAGCGAAAAATCTATTTTTCGGTGAGGTAGCCATGTCGTCCTGATGGACCCACCCTTCCTTTTATTGCAAAAGGGCTTATTGACCCCTCCCTATAATACAG
>NC_090739.1:91502853-91512853 GCF_036898095.1 Palaemon carinicauda | reverse complement strand
GGACCTACTTATACTCATACTTGGAGTTTTGTTAGGATTCAACTTCATGCCCCATAATTTATACCATGCACTAATTTTTAACTAGATATCTAATAAAGGGCTCAGTAACCCCATATCTACATTCAGGAGATAGAATTGATGCAAAGAGAGTATCATCATCTGCATATGCAACGAGCCTGTTTTCTAGGCCAATCCACATCCCATGATTGTGTATACAGTATGAAAAGTAATTGGCCAAAAACACTACCCTAAGGAACACCAGATATCACATTTCTATACTTATTATAGTGCCCATCAGCAATAACTGTGTAATCTATCACTTAAAAAATCAATGTTTCTAAGAAAATACGAACCCACTCCCAACTATTTGAGTTTGAAAACAAGGGCCTCCTCATTAACAAGGTCAAAGGCAGCACTAAAATCAAGTCTAATTATATGAACTTCCTGACCGTTATCAAGCGATTTCTGTCCTGCATTGAAGATTGTAAGAAGGATATCACACGTTCCATGGCCTATACAAAAGCCAAATTGCAAAGTAGGGAACAGATTATTACCTGCAGCATACCTATTCGTTCATTTTGCCAAAGGACTTTCAAAGACTTTAGATGATATGGGAGCTATGGATTTGGGCGATAATCATCTGGACTTGAGCTTCTGCAAACACATTTACATAATGAAGTAACATTATCAATTCCCCAACATTTCCTAAAAGAACATATTCTTATCAAATTGTGCAAAATAACAGATAACTTTGGAGCTAAGAAATCTGCAGTCGTTATAAAAAAAAAATAAGAAGGAAAAATAACATTTTGGTATCACCTCCATAAGCATCATGGCCTATTAAGAGAGTTTTAGTTCCACGAGACCGAAAAGCTAAACCAGTTAGTTTAGCCTCAGGAAAACAGGATGAGAAAGTTCAAGTTTCCCATTACTCTGCTTACTGTCAAATGCATCAGCCAAAAGAGCTGCCTTATCCTTTGGACAGTGATTGACAGAACCATCTGGTTCAAGTAAAAGAGGAACTGTTGCATCTACTGTATACCAAAGAGTGCCAATTTGAGGGTAGCCCAATTATTATGTTCCTGGGCTGTACCATACAGGTTTTCTTTTATGGATAAATAGTATTCCTTTTCAGTTTAAGCATAAACTTTCTGAGCAAAAGCTCTAAGTTGATTGTAGTTATTCCAAGTAATATCTGATCTGTTACTCTTCCAAAGATGATAGGCCACGTGCTTCTCCAAATAAACACGTCTACAGACATCATTGAACAATGGTTTGTCCTTCAAGGCCAACGATCATTCCCAGTACAGTCTGCTTGAGATATTATATAAATCTTACTTGAGTATAATTTTATCATCTTGTATTTTAGCCATAATGGCAAGAACATAGTCGAATACAAATAGATGTTGTTATGCCTGCTAAAAACTTATATTACCTGAATCTCATGACATCCACATTCATAGCAGCATTTATGAGAAGCATTGTTTTCAGTTCTAATATACACCGCAATTCCCCTGGACCTAGGAATGGCATCCTATTTGAAAATTATTGAATACAAACAAATAACCACCATGTATAAATGTAAAAAAAATAAAAATATCCTTTCCTAATACTGGATATAAACTATGAGCGTTGTACTTTTCATAGGGTGGTAGTTTATACTGATACATACATTATATGCAGCAGTACTTATAATCACTTATATAAGTAAAGTCATGCACGTATAGATGCAATGATGCTGTACACGATACGTGTAGTACTATGGTGTCATATAAGCTTTACATGTAACTTACGATTCCTTACAAGTCACATACATAATTCTACATACACTAAGGCTAATTATTGAGCAATACAAAATGTACACTCCTAGACAACCTTGCTAATCAGGAAAAAAGTAACTTAACAGCTCTTTTGTTGCAATCTTGGGGCTGCACTGCATTAGTATCATCTTGGTATATGCGGAATCTGGAAATAACAAAATGAAAACAAAGAATCAACCAGGTTTATTCCTTCTCCAAGGTTGGATTTGAAAACGGACTTTTTTTTTTTTTTTTTTTTATAATGCGTAGTGTCCATGGCCATATTTCCTATTTATTTTAAATAAACAAACTTTGAACAAAACATCTTCGAATCAAGTGTGTCAGCATAATATAGAGGTCGAAAGGATAAAAAAGATTTTATGAAATTCCCAAGAAAAACTTCTCCTTCCACGATTTACAGAACACAAGTAACCACAATTCATCTATTTAAAGACATCTGCAGAGTACAAAAAAGAAAAAAAAAAAAAAAAAAAAAAATATGCACTGTTTAAAATGCAAGAGTGTAACTTTACTTGCTTTCATACCTGGAATTTGAAAGAAATAAACTTCACACGCGCGTTTTGGGAGGGCCAGCGGCTTGCCAAGGAAAAAAAAAATAGCCAAGTTCTTCACTGGGCTGGCCAGGGGCTTTCGTAAAGATTAATGCTTCTTGTGGCGGCTGCTCAAAGAATCAACCTGCAAAAAAGACTTTGAAATTCATTTTTTAGATATATAAAAAGTTTAGGAAAGTTTGTTTGTGGATTCAATTATTCATCACTACATTCACAAACTGCATTTATAATTTTTATAAAGGGTCTTTACCGTTTCCTTATGGATTTCCCCAGGGAAGTGAAATGGAATATCCTATGAAATAAATGAGTAAATATCGGCTACCTGCAAATATCATAGCATACTGCAATAACCGGTTAGGATTAAACCTCCTTTAAATATTGGGAACTATGGAAGTATGAGTCCTGGCCCAATTAGTTTTGCTTTTATTGATGTTTCGTGTATATATAGTAATAATACGGAGGCGATTTAACTTTTGGTTTCATTATTTTAATATATATATTCAGTATATATATATATATATATATATATATATATATATATATATATATATATATATATATATATATATATATATATATATATATATATATATATATATATATATTATTTCAGTTTCTCTCACTCTCTCTCTCTCTCTCTCTCTCTCTCTCTCTCTCTCTCTCTCTCTCTCTCTCTCTCTCTCTCTCTCACACATACACACATACTCATGCATCATTATTTATGCGCAATACTACTTCATGTTTTAATGTTTCCAAGTAAACAAAATGCGAGGAAGTGGAAGCAGCCGTGGAATTGATATAAAAGGGGATTAAGTCGATGATCAAACATCCATCACAGTCATCTCATTTCCAAATACATAGAATCTGAATAAAAGAAAAGATACATTAATACGACAAAAAGATCTGCTAACTAACGCAGGTACCTACACTTGGTACAAGTATTATTGTAGCGTTTCCAAAAGTGTTTTATTGTAGTAGACAGTAAAATTGCTATCATCTAGAGAAACGATTTATAGTTACATGCACTTTTGAAAGAAAATTATCTATTTTTGATGAGTGGGGAGGAAACAAATTGAGATGGAATCACAAACATTAAATCTCTCAGCTGATGCCTGAAATTTCAATTAGTTTGAAGCAGAGGCTTTAATAATTTTGAATGAAGCCGAGATATCTTCATCGTTCTTTGAAAAATACTATCAAATATCACCTTATCAATGTTTCAACAAACGTTTATACTGCAAAGGAATAGCATTAAGCTTCAAAATGTTTTAATAATCAAAATCTCGTTAGGTTGGACCATCAAACGTTTTCTAATTTTCATTTATATAGTGTGTTATGCAAAAGTCTTTACTGTGAAGAAGGACCGTCGTTTGAGATCTAAAAGCTTTAGGGATTGTGTAAAGCATCTTAAGTGTTTCTTCATATTCATAAATTTTTATTTTATTATTCATCCTAAACAAGAAGAAAACATATCCACATCGTATTGCTTATTGACAATAATGGATCTGCTTTACTACTGAGTTTTAAAAGACAACTAAAATTGTTCCCTGCATTAGGTTTGCAATATAGATTTCTAGTGGTATACAGCCAAGACTATATGTTAGAATATATTTAATACTAGATGCGAGAAGCGGGAGTGTATTACCTCAGGGGAACAGATGCACCGAAATTTTTTTAGTAATATCAACTGAAATTGATAATGCGAATATTAGAGCTTCGTAAATTATTTTGACCTAGTTCACAATCATATTACTCCAGTTATCATCGCATCTTATCGCACCAACATTATATATCCACTGCATATCGGCCTGATTACATTCGTTTCATCAGTAATGAAGATTAGTCATTAAACTATATATTTTTATAATATCCTTCTTAACTATCATGTTCAAGTATAATGAATAATTATATGCTTCAACAGTATTTATTGAACTTGGAAGAAACGCGACTTTATTAACTGCTTTATTTCCCGTATATGATTATGTTGTAAATTCTTTATATTACTGGTAATCTATATCTACTTCTTTTTATTCTTCATGGTATTCACATATCAATATTTGTCGCTAATTTTACTTTAATCCAAATATATCGAAATGTAGGTGAATTAGAACAAATGAATTACCGACAATTCCGTTAAACTGACAACGCTGATGTCTTGTTTTCCCCGATCCCTCCCTGTTCAGTCTCTTCTCATTTTTACTTTTTCACTGATATATTTGTTACGAAATAACATTCATAGAGTAAATATCCTGACTACTTCTATTTGTATAACCCTCTTTTGAAGTACATAATGTTGACATTTTAAATGTAAAATGAAAATTACTTTAAGTCTATTCTACTGTTAGTTTTGCATTCGTTTATTTTCATTCATAATTATTTTTATGAAGGTTATAACGGTGAAGCGGATATTTTATTCATCCAGGTGTCCATCATTAATATGATATAAGTTTCCAGGCATTCCTGCTGCTGCAAGTGTCCTGGATCCGGCGATGGAACTGGCACATCCTCACCGACGGCATCAAGGTGCTCCATACGGAAGGATCGGATGACTGGACGTTGCAGATCAAATACGTCGCTACAAGAGACAACGGTACTTACGAGTGTCAAGTGAGTATCCTTGGTAATTTTGTAAATATTCTTATCTACTTTGTTTATTTGTGAGCAATATGTTGATCTGATCTACCTGACTTGATTATCCCTTCATAGTTTTAGCCGTAATCAAGATAACAAAAAAAAAGATATTTGCTCTAGGTAGATAGGCAAGTATTTAGACAGATGGATAAGTCATTCTAATACGGAGTCACGTAATCACCAGAGGGTTATTATCAGTCTAAAAACACTAACCTTTCTAAGCATGAGATTTTGCAATTCATTCAAGAAGAAGGAGAAGTATCTGAAACGCATTCGAATGGCAAAGGAGATAATTTTGTGGCAACAGGTGAATTCGAGAAATTGATGACGTTAATACCTGAGACTGAACACTAAAATAAATTTCTAAATTATGAAAAAAAGTATTTACCTCAAATATGGTGCACACGCCTCGATTCTAAATCTCAAGAAATAGGAAATTTCTACCATTTCCGGTCTACAGAAATTGAACCAAACCAAATCAATAACTTAAAGTAATGTAAAATTCCAGCTGATGAATCGTATGGTCTGGAGAATAAGTGTTAACATGTTCACTGACCTATGACAGGGTCGCAGAAGCAACACACCAAAAAAGAGGCACACTACACCCCAAAATTCTCATTGGACGTATCCTTTGTGTTGCAAGGTTTAAATGTTCAAGAATAGCTTAGTGAGTCATATCGACAAACACACGGCAGGTGTACTCACACTACATTTAACATCTAGATCTGAATGCAAATGATGGTTCGAATTACGAAACTTCTTACGCAATATACAAAAAGAACTGACTGGACGACAGTCCCAGAGATTAACATCCAGATTAATACGCCTTACGTTTTTGTCTAAAAATTTAAGAGGAGAGTCAGTAGTTGAAGACCAGACAGTATAATAATACCATAAAACAAGGCAGAAAGAAAGAATTAAAACATTTCTTCAAAATAGATCCACCACCAAAAATCATAAAAGGCTTTCTCAATGAGCTATTTTTTTTTCTTGTGTGTAATAAAAGATCTGGCCAAATGTTTTTCTGAAAAAGTAAATTTGCCATCAAGAATCATGACTGAAATTTTAAAAGAGTTTTATTTAAGTAATGAAATATCATCAATGCAGAGGTCTGGATATTGAGGACCGAATGTTCTTCACCTGCTTATAATGATACTTCAAGTTTTGTTAGGCCTCAACTTCATACCCGATGACTTGTACCATGTACTAATTTTAGCTAGATCTCTGTTAAGAGATTCAGCAACCAGGAGATAGAAGTGAGGCAAAGACAGTAGCACCATCTGCTTATGCAATGAGTTTGTTTTTTAGGCCAAACTACATCTCATGAGTGTGTATATAAAATCTAGTATGAAAAGTATTAAGACAAGAACACGACCATGAGGGACATTATACATTAAATTCCTATATTCATTATGGTGCATACCAACTACTCCTTGAAATCTATTACCTATCATTTAATAATGATGCTAAGAAAAGACCCAATTACTTCCAACTGTTTGAGTATGAAAACAAGGGTCTCGTGATAAACACGAGCAAAGGCAGCACTAAAATCAAAGCTTAATACAGTGTCACTGTCAGTGATGAAAAAAAGGTCACCAAAGGACAATAATTTAAGGAAGTAAACTTTATTTGTACCAACTTCTGACTTGTATGTCAGTCGTTCCTCGGCTCTGGCATCACCTTCGTGCCTGCTACCGAAGCTACCACTTACTGCCACTCACCCTCGTAGTTTCTGAATTGAAGTTACCAGATCTGGTATGCCTCTCTGCTCATCGGGCATGCCTGATAGTGTGGAAAGGCCTTAAGTGGGTTGCCTTATTCATTGGACATTAAATGACAGAGTCATCTAGTTTAAGCAAAGCGAGAACTGTTAATTCCAAGCCAAAATTGGCAGATTTAAGGGTAGTCCACCATTAAAGATCATATGTGGTATGTATCAAGAAGGGGTTTTTATGGTTATATTACATTCCTTTTCAGTTGAAGAATAACTTTCTTAGCAATAGCTTTTACTTTAGTATAGTTATTCTAAATCAAATGTGATCTGTTACCCTTCCAAAGATGATAGGTTTCTTGCTTTTCCAAATAAACATGTTTACAACCATCATTGAACCAAGGTTTGTCTTTAACAAAGCATTTTAACACATTAGAAGGTATATGCCTATCAATTATATTGACCATATTCTCTTTTAAGAGAACAAGTCTCAACACTTTTTTTACAATTATGACCAATTGCAATGCAAAAGACCATTCAAAATGTTATTCCAGTCTGATTGAGATTTTATATAGGCTATATCTTACATGAGTAAAACACTTCATGGATAGGCTGCTCATTTTAATTACTAACGAAACCAAGGCATGATCAGATGTCCCAGCTGGCAAACCAACCTTACTTGTTAAAACACTAGGGGAGACAGTGTATACTAGCTCCAAGCAGTTACTATACATGTGGGTAGCTTCAGTTATGATTTGATTGCAGCCTGAGGCAAACTCCAAAGGTTTGAAGCCATCGCAATCAGTAGGAGAAATAGAGTTTAACCTCTGCCTGTGGTTAGCATTGGAATCACCAAAAAGCAAATAAGAGGTTTTTCTATTATCTTCTTGTATCTTAGCCATACAAAATGTCTCTGAAATAGGAGGCAGCAATAGTTCCGCCAGGCACTTAATACCTGCTCTACAAAGAAGTTTTTACAGAAAATCATTGAAAGAATGATGCCTTTCATCGTGATCTCTACCCATGAGTAGTGAGTCGTCATTCTAAATTGAGTGATCATACACCTGATTAATTACTCCACTAACCCAAACTATACATATATGCTTGGGTACTGTACTCCTCATGTGTGTGAGTGCTAAAAAAAAAAAAAAAACTAATATTCAGGTAGTTGCACTGCTAAAAGTAATGCAAAATTATCACCCTACGTAAAATCTCATCGATATAATCACTAACAAAATCTCTTGGGAGGGGGGGGGGGGCATTAGGGAAACGGCCTCTGTAATCATATGTCAAGCATACACAAATTCTATGTTTATGAAACAAATGAGAATTACTAAGATGTCTATTCTTCATAGTGGCATACAAGGTATTAAAGTAGACCCTTGACATCCTCAAGGGATACGTAAAAGCTAAGATGTCTGTTCTTCATAGTGGCATACAACATATTAAAGTAGACCCTTGACGTCCTCAAGGGATACGTAAAAGATACACACAAATATTAAAAACCACTTTAATAAAACTCCTAAACAGAATTTCCTTATACATATAGCTAAGGAAAACCAAGTCTCTCATTAGTAACATTACTATTAGTACAAATGAAAAAGCTAAGGACTAGTACAGTACAGTATATCATTACTATACCATTATAATTTCCGCAAAAAATACAAGAAAATAATTTGAGAACTAAAATCATTTCTTTCTCCAAGAGTTATCAAATACACTAAAGTTAATGGATGACTGTGTAAGCCACGTAATGGTCAACATTCTGATTGTGCAAGTCCCGTAAATGTCAACACTTTTCCAAAGCTAATGCAAGCAAGAATTAAGTCCTGAAGTTAAACCTATCTATATTCTAAGTGAAAGGTTGGTATCGAACCTCGGACCCATTTGAAATTAAAAAGGGTGGGATACATCCCATTTCAGAGGCCTGGGTAGTTAAGACAGTCCTAAGGTTTCAGGAGCATGGAGATCTCCATTGAGTAAGAAAGGCCCATCAACTTTAGCAAGTTGGAAGGGGCAACACAATAACCTTTTGCCACAGACACTGAGATGTTATTTCAGCAGGATGAGACAAAGAAGTCTATAGTTTAAGGAATAGTGGTTCCAATTGGAAAGAATCTCCCATTCCATAACCCTAACATCAAAAGCTGTCCCACCTCCCTTAGCAAATACGTACCTGACATCTTTTAAAAGTTTGAAAAAAAGACTATGGAAGTTCCTATGCTGGATACAGTCCAGCCATGAATAGGAAGCATCTTCAGGAACTAGTGGCACCTCAACAGGTGTGATTGCTGAAGTAGAGAGGGCCATCTCAACGAGAATAGGTGAAATTTATGAATTTGGGTCAGGTTATTCAGCAGGTATATGCAACTAGAGGAAACCCTGCACTTGCACTGAGAAGCAAACATTATATAGATTGATCAGCAAAAGAGAGAAAAGAAAGCTAGGACAAAGATATAGAAGAAGGCTTAGTAGTGAGTGGAGCTAGTGGGTGAAAGGATGCGGTAAAACCATCAAGTAATGCCTACAGCATATGGGCTTAAAAATAGGGAGGAGCTACAAACCTTTGGATGTGAAAAAAGAAATTCCCCGTAAATACTAATCATAAACACAATTTATGTTATAGTGATCAGTGTGTGTACAGAATAGTGCCGTCATTTTAATCATAACAGAAATAAAATCAAGCATTTAGAAGGTGGATATTAGTTCCATCAATCAACACTCTCTTCCTTTTATTTAAAGCCAAAAGATTTTTTGAATTTTAAGAATCCAAAAAGTACTGCATTTAAATAATCTAAAATGATTGACAGCTGATATCCACGCTCAGGTATTCCACTTCAACTTTCACCTGGGTTGATGTGGACACTTACACAGCAAGGATAACATGGTTTAATTAAGAATATTGTATATATTAAAAGTGCAAGATTATATTTAGGAATAAGAAACGGAGTAATTCTTTAAGGTAATATTTAGAAAGAGAGTTTCATTGGTAAAAGCATCCTTCTCTAAGAGAGGCAACCATAGATTATTGTCTTGAGAAAATACAGTCCAACGACAATGAAATGTGTATTTTTGAAATTTGCAGATTGTGGAAAATAAAAAAAAAATACATAAATGATGAAAAGGGTGAGCGTTAATGTGGAACGGTTAAGGAATTGATGGATTATGAGGTAAGAAGGCCAATTAAGATAAAGACAAATTAAATAATCTGGGAATGGAATGAATTGCAAGAGATATACTGCGATAGGGGAATGAAAGAGTGATTGGATAGTTGACCAAGATGCATA
>NC_090739.1:91492853-91495353 GCF_036898095.1 Palaemon carinicauda | reverse complement strand
TAAGTTTTGTTAGGGTTTAAATTTGGTTTATTTGAATTATGTTACGTTTTTTGAATGTTTTGTAAGTTTTTAAGCGTTATTTATTTTAAAGGGTTTATTTGAATGGTGGTATGATTGATGTCTGTTTTGTGTTAAGTGTATGATTAGTGATAAGCGTGCTTTTTTTTGGTTTATGTTGAGCGTTTTAGTTTGTAAGGAAATATAGTTTTTAGGATATGTTTTGTTTATTTCGTCCTTTTTGTCTAAGAGTGTGGTTGTAGATTACGTAAGGGGAAAGTTTGTTTTGTGGAGACCATTGTCAGTAAGTGTGATTCAGGGTGTGGGGGTTGTCCTTGCAACCTCCCGCCACATTATTTTGGCGCCCGAACAGGGACTGCCGAGGTGGGATTGATAGCTGGACTCTTAGACGAAGGACTGAATAGGATAAGAAATTAGATTAAGGTTGAAGAAAAATGGAAGAAAAATTAAAGGCTTTGGAGGAGGAATTGCGGCTGAGTAAGGAGCGTGAGGAGAAGTTGTTGCAAGAGAATTAGTGGTTAAGGTTTGAGAATGAGGAGATGCATAGGAAACTGAGGGAAATTCAGGGAACTGTGGAGTGAGTGGAAGAGGGTGTTGAGATGAGGAGGCGAGAGAATGAAGAACGGACGGAGAAACGAATGGAAGATATGATGGGGCAAGTAATGGAGATGATGAAAACTTTAATGGGTGAAGGTGCAGTCGGAGGAGTGTCCTCAGTTTCGGGTAATGGGTTGATAGCGGATGAGAAGGCTAAGGTTAGTGATAATGGGAAAGGAAGTGATAGTGATAGTAATAGTAATAGTGATAGTGAGATTGAAAATAAGGGAATAAGGTATAGTAAGGATGAACAGAAATGTGATAGGAATCATGAGAAGAAAGGTAAAAGTGATGTAAAGAAAGAGAAGAAAAAGTGTCAGGATGAGAGCAAGGATGATCGTGAATGGGTGAATGTGGCAAGTAAGAAAAGGGCTAGGAAGGGTATGATCAAGGATAGGAGTATGACTGTGGAATTAGATTCCTTATATTCTAGCGAGGAAGTAGGAAACAAGAAGGAAGGTAGCAATGAAGATAGCAGTGAGAATGAACGTGATGTGTGTAAGACTGTGTTTATGAGAGAGGTACCTCGGTGTGAAAGGTTCAATGAGCATAGTAGTAGGGATGTATATGAATTTTTCAAGGTGTATGAGAGGTATTGTCAGGATAAGTATGGTGATAGTAAGCGAGTTTGGGCTAGGGAGTTAAGAGAATATTTAACTGGGTATTTGTTGACGATGTATGGAGAGATAATGAGCGTAGGTGACGTTGATTATGAAAGTGTGAAAAAGAGAATAATTGAGCAGGTAAAACGTATGAAAGGAAGTGTTAGGTATAAGCGTAAGAATGATTTTGATGAAGCACGGATGAATGCAGGAGAAGCGATATCGATGTATGTATATAGGTTGGAAACTTTAGCTAGGAAGAAGTATGGGGATGAAGGTATAAATGAGAATAAGGAGTTAATGAGGAAGTTTTTAGCTACTGTACCCGAAAATGTTGCTGAGTTTGTTAATTTCAAACGGAAGGAGAAAATGAGGTGGACGAAAGAAAGATTGACATGGGATGATATCTTAGAGATAGTTGAGGATTACGAGTTAGATAGATGTATGAAAGAAAGTATATCTGTGAGTGTAAGAACTGGAATGGAGGAAAGTGTGCCAGAATTTGGTAGTTTTAGAGATGCTGTTATGAGAGGGCCAATGAGGGTAGCTGATAGTGTAGTAGATCGAAGTGTTAGGGTGAGTAATGTAGGAATACCCATGCCGAGAAATGACGGGTTTAGACAGGGAAATCAAGTTTGGAGAGATAGAAGTGCTAGTACGCAGCAAGTTAGGTTAGGTAGTGGTATCCGTGAAGAGAGGTGTTATAGGTGTGGGAAGGTAGGACATAAAAAGAACGAGTGTAGATGGGCATTAGGAGCATGTTTCGGGTGTGGAGAGACAGGTCATCGTATTAGCGACTGTAAGAAAGAGAAAGTGATTAAGTGTTATCGGTGTGGTATGACTGGGCACGTAGCAAGTAGATGTAGGAGTAATCGTATGAATGTGATTTGTGGTAACTGTGGTAAGGATGGTCATTATGCTAGAATGTGCAAGGAGCCGCGGGGTAAGTGTACTGAATGTGGTGGAGATGGGCATGTAGTTAGAGTATGTAGGAGGATGGGATTAAGTCAGCCAGGATGTTCGGGAAACTAGAGTGTGAGAGGGTTCAACTGGGTGAGTCCTCCTGTATGTGTGGAAGGAATAGGATCAATGTTTGTGAGAATGGGATGAATAATTGGTTAGAAATGAGCAAGTATGAATCTAGTATGCATGAAAAGTTAGGGCTGGAAAATGAACAATTAGTGTTAGTTGAATATAGGAAAAAGAGGCGTTTGAAAGTTTTAAGTAAGGAGAAAGTGCAAGGGAAATTTATAGGTAAAAGTGAGTATAGAAATAATTATGAT
>NC_090739.1:91485353-91487853 GCF_036898095.1 Palaemon carinicauda | reverse complement strand
TGGGCTCCACAAGGCACTAGTAGAGTTGGAAGACCTAGGCCTGCATGTCTTAGGAGTATAAAGTGCGAAGTAGATGATGAATTGAGAAGTATTGAATTAAAAGCTCGAGACAGAGACGACCAGCGAAATCTAATCGAGGCCCCTTGCGTCAATAGGCGTAGGAGGAGATGATGATGATGGTATAAAAAAAAATTCAGCATATGGCTATATATAAAACTCACCAAATCGCAATGGGCATCCAGTTTGAAGCCACCAGTTCTATATCTATTTAACCAACCTAACAAGAATAATTGAAGATAGATGTTAAACCTAATGGTTTTTTAAATGTGTTGTACCGCATGTGTTTCATACACCCTCTTACACTGTAATGGCATTGCTTTATTTTTTTATCTCACTCCCTCACCCTCACTGATAATAAGCCAGTTTATGCTTACTATCGCTTATTTATACTGTTTGAAATCTGTGTAATTTTTCTTCATAGCTATCTGTATATAGGCTCGTTGTCTCCTTGAATATACTCAGTTGCATTTATCTTGCCTCAGTGTTCTAACCTAAGAGCCACCGTGCACAATTGGTGGTGCCAGAGGACCAGCTCCCTCCCGCCTTCTACCTTACTGTTGTGCCCTGATTTTTTACTATGCCGCCCTCTAGCCATGACCTTAATCCATGCCACAACAATGAAACTACCACCCTTTGCCAGTACAGAGGCATTTAGCTTGTTTCAGCCCACCGGGATTTAGTTTTGCATCAAGGCCATGACTCGCTCAAGCACCAAATCAGATGACTTTCGAGGACACTTTCCCGGAAATCTCCAATTGGCTTTCTGACCAAGGGGAGAACCCAACACGACGCCTACAAAACATACTGCCTACAGCAGTATTCACCATCACCAGGCACCCATATAGCAAAGCTTTTTCAGCTCTTTCAACAGCTGTTGGGGGACCAAAATGTTTCTCTGGCCCTCAAGGTAATAACAACTATCGCTCGACTGCAACCTGCCGCAGACAGCTCCCCTCGGTAGGTGAACCTACTTTGTGCTCTCTGGGTATGACGCCTACACGAACCTGTGCTCTCTTCCATCCACGATGTCAATATCTTGCCCATGAAGGACCTTATGAATGTCCACTTCCCAACTTTCAAAACCCCCATCAATGCCTCCACTCACGCCGTAGAGGACAACAATTCAATAATGACTGAAGCTGACTAAATGCAGTAGGACACAGACACCCACACCAGGACATGCCATAGAGACAATAGAGCCTGCTCTACTCCAACATATGCCAGCCCTCACTCATGCCCAACCAATGACCTTGACTGCCACTTATTGACATCTATCAGCAGCAGTTATGGTACAAAACCGCACGGTCGTACGCTGTAATGGTATTTCTGTTTTTTTTTTATATATATATTTATTGTCGTTATCGCTCTCCCCCTTCCACTAATAACTTGCAGATGCATGTATGTACAGGTATCAATCTCTTTGAATTCTTTGTGATCTTCCTTCACTGAAACTGGTGTTATAAAAGTTTGCTGTTCGGGAAATTAAATTCAGTTACATTCACTACGCTTATCAGTTAATACGCCTATGTGATGTCAGTACTGGTAGGCCATAACCATGGAGACTTGCAACCCATGCGCCGACAGGTCTTTGATTTTATCCACAAACTTAATTTGGTATAACATTACTAGGGATACTAGGGATTGGGTCCGTGTCTGTACTTCATGTCAAGCTTCAAAAGTACATTGACAAACGGATTCAGGAGTGGGCACCTTTCCTCAACCTCAGCGTCATTTTGCCTACATTCACATCGATGTAATAGGTCCCTTACCAAAATCATAAGAACACTATTACCTTCTGACTATTTTTGACCTCTCCACTCATTGGCCAGAAGTCGTCCTCATGCAAACTGCAATATCCATCTCATGAACATCCAACTTACTCTCATGAACTACTGTAATAATAGTTCTGATAGGGGTACCACTTTCACCTCTCAATTGTGAACATCCTTAATAAATCTATGGACATCAGCCTACATTAGGCAACCTCCTACAACCCTGCTGCCAAATGGAATGGTTTAAACGTTTTGATCGCACCTTAAAAGGAGCTTTGATGACTTGATGCAATGACTCCAACTGGTTTACTCCTAAAGACATCCTTGCTGTCTCGGCAGCTGAAAGTATGTAATATGACCCATTAGTAGATCCTGCAGAATTTAATCATCCATCAACCTCCTCTATCAATCTCTAAGTGCCTGCATCGTTGTTTGAAAATTTACACCATGCTGTCAGACTTACAAGCTCTAGTGAAGCAACACATTCCGACATATTTGCATACGGCAACACACGCTTCCCTACGCAACAACATTTTGTAAGCCACCGCTAATGCCCCTTTACATGAATCGTTTCCTCGTGATCTGTCCAAAGCTGGAAGGATTTTTTAATAAACATTTATGGGGAAAAAAGACTGTCTTCATTTCATATAGCCTACACGTTGAGCATG
>NC_090739.1:91458279-91463279 GCF_036898095.1 Palaemon carinicauda | reverse complement strand
TCGGTCTTGTACCTTTGCCGGCCGGCTTATGTCAGTCCTTGTCTGCCGGTCACCAAGAGTGTGGCCGGCAGCTGGGTACTACCTTGTGTAGTTGCTGGCCGGCAGCCATTGCCGGCCAACACTGGCTGTTACCGGCCGGCAGTTGCTGCCGACCGGCACAGGCATTTGAACCAGAGTGCTGCCGCCCTATAGCTGTTAAGTAGTATACTTTAAAGCTAGTTGTGGTGTGTGCCGGCCGGCCTTTGCCGGCCGGCACACATCCTCCTATACTGTACTAGTATTCTTCTGTATAGCATATACAGTAAGAAGAAAACTATAGTAAAGGTTTAGGTACAGCACTGTATCTTCTAACACTATTGTGTTTTCTTGCACGGCCCTTTGCTGTTGCCCTCAGATAGGAAGCAGAGTTCTTCCCTGTCTATTATCCAGGATTTTAAAATCATTGCCTAGGTGTGAGCTCCACCTGTTTCCTCTGGAAACCTTGCATTGGTTACTCTAGAAGAGATAAACCATTTTGATTTTATTATCTGGAAGGCTGCAACAATGGGTTGTGAGGGAAACACAAGTGTGTGTCTTTCCTTTATGAATTGTTATGCTATACTATGCATATCCAGTGATACATAGTTCACTTGATACTCATGGAAATTTCTTCTCTTTACAGGAGGACCCCCCGAAGTGCGGAAATGTTTTCTGCAATGTCCGCAGCAAGAACCTCTGCGGACATGAGTGTTGTAGGAGACACGCAGCATGCGCTGTCTCCAAGGATGATCTCCAGTATTGGGACCCTCAGGTATGTACTGTATGCACTAACCTGATTACTGAGGCTTTTGATTCCCCTAGAACGGCGGAATCAAGGGGTATTGCAAGGGAAAAGCTTCGTACTTGGGTAAGGGGCTTCAAGAAGAACACCTCTGGCCCTTATCTTCCATGTGAGAAGATGAGGGCGTATCTTTTTCCCCAGGCATCAGCTGAGGCAGTGATTCCCCAGCCTCAAGAGGAGATCCCTCAAGATCAAGTCCAGGTGGACGTGGAAGTTAATCTCCTCCAACATTTGGGGAAAAGACCTTTTCCCTACCGATGTGGTCAAAGAGGTTGTTGATAAGGCCGCCGTGGAGAATAGAAACCTTCTCCAGAAGTGGGGCCTGGCTATCAAAAGAAAATCTTCCCCGGTTGAGGGTCCTCAACCAAAGAGGAAGAATATGAGGACTAGGCTACCGTCTCGGCCAGCCAAGCCTTATAGACAGCAACAGCAACTGCAATTGAATTGCCTCCAGTGCCCCAGATGGTGGCACAAACCCCGACTACTTTTCAGTGGGTACCCCAGGCTGTGCCAGGTCAGTCAACCACATTCACCCCAACGTTCGAAGGACAGTCTTCTTCCTTTCGTGCAAAACCTAGAGGAGCAGCCAGAGGCTCGTCTAGGCGCCCCTCAAGGGGAAGGGGATTCAGAGGTGGTCGTGGTCAGGGAGGCAAGACCTCAGGACGGCAGTCCAAGTGAAACGATACCGGTAGGAGGGAGACTGATGAAATTTTGGGATCGCTGGACCTTCGATCCCTGGGCCCAAAGCCTACTCAAGAATGGACTGGGTTGGAGCTGGTACAGCACTCCACCCCCGTGCCTTCGGTTTTTCCAACACTCCACCCCCGTTTTGGAGGAGTACGTTCAAGAACTGTTGGAGAAAAAGGTGATCCGAAAGGTGAAGTCCATCAAATTCCAAGGGAGGCTGTTTTGTGTTCCCAAGAAAGACTCGGAAAAGCTCAGAGTCATTCTGGACTTGTCGCCACTCAACAAGTTCATAGTGAATTGCAAATTCAAGATGCTAACACTGCAACACATAAGGACCTTACTGCCCAAGAGGGCATACTCAGTCTCTATAGACTTGTCAGACGCCTATTGGCACATTCCAATCAGCCGTCGACTCTCCCCCTACCTAGGGTTCAGGCTACAACGGAGACTGTACGCCTTCAGAGCCATGCCATTCGGGCTAAACATAGCCCCAAGGATTTTCACGAAGCTTGCGAGCGCAGCTCTCAAACAATTACGCCTAAAGGGAATTCAGGTAGTTGCCTACTTGGACGACTGGCTGGTGTGGGCAGCATCCGAGACCGAATGCTTGCAAGCTTCCAGTCAGGTGATCCAGTTCCTAGAGTACCTAGGCTTCAAGATCAACAGAAAAAAGTCTCGACTTTCTCCATCCCAAAAGTTCCAGTGGCTGGGAATCCACTGGGACCTTTTGTCACACAGTTTCTCCATCCCGACGAAGAAAAGGAAGGAGATAGCAGGCTCTGTCAAGAGACTTCTAGATTCCGAAAGGATATCAAGACGCGAACAGGAGAGGGTATTAGGCTCTCTCCAGTTTGCTTCAGTGACAGACCCAGTGCTAAGAGCACAGCTAAAGGATGCAACCGGAGTTTGGAGAAGGTATGCATCAAACGCGCGAAGAGACCTGAGAAGACCAGTGCCGCCTCGGCTACGTACTCTTCTCAGACCTTGGTCCCAAGCCTGACATCTAAAGAAGTCGGTTCTTCTTCAGCCACCTCCCCCGTCGATGACGATTCACTCAGACGCCTCAAAGGAGGGATGGGGAGGTCACTCTCATCGGAAAAAAGTCCAGGGGACTTGGTCCAAGCTATTCAGGACCTTTCATATAAACTTTCTAGAAGCTATGGCAGTGCTCCTTACCTTAAAGAAAGTCTCCCCGCGTCACTCGATCCACATAAGATTGGTGACGGACAGCGAGGTGGTTGTGAGATGCTTGAATCGACAAGGGTCGAGGTCACCACCTCTCAACCAAGTGATGTTAGCCATTTTCCGATTGGCGGAAAAGAAGAAGTGGTACCTGTCGGCAGTTCACCTTCAAGGAGTCCGCAATGTGACAGCGGACGCTCTATCCAGGTTCACACCGATAGAGTCGGAATGGTCCTTAGACGCAGGATCATTTTCCTTCATTCTGAATCAAGTCCCAGAACTGCAAATAGACCTCTTTGCGACGAAAGACAACAAGAAGTTGCCCCTGTACGTGTCCCCGTACGAGGACCCCTTAGCGGAAGCAGTGGACGCAATGTCCCTCGACTGGAACAGATGGTCCAGGATTTATCTGTTCCCTCCTCACAACCTTCTGTTGAGGGTCCTCAACAAACTGAGATCCTTCAAGGGGGTAGCGGCAATAGTGGCCCACAAGTGGCCGAACAGTATGTGGTTCCCCTTGGCGTTGGAACTACAGATGAAGTTCGTGCCGCTACCACATCCAGTTCTGACCCAGCGAGTCCAGAAGTCGACTGTCTGCGCTTCATTACAGAAAACCCGGACCCTGCAGCTCATGATTTTCTCGCCCTTGCGGTGAGAAAGCGTTTCGGGATTTCGAAAGCCAGCATAGACTTCCTAGAGGAATATAAGTGCAAATCGACTAGAAGGCAATACGAGTCATCTTAGAGAAAATGGGTGGCCTTTGTAAAGGCAAAGAATCCACAGGAGATCTCAACAGACTTCTGCTTATCTTTCTTCATCCACCTCCATGGCCAAGGGTTGGCAGCTAACACGATTTCAGTGTGTAAATCTGCTTTGATGAGACCCATTTTATTTGCCTTCCAGATCGACCTAGGTAACGAGATCTTTAATAAAGTTCCGAAAGCCTGCGCTAGGCTTAGACCTTCAGCACCTCCAAAGCCCATCTCATGGTCTTTAGACAAAGTTCTTCATTTCGCCTCCCTGTTGAGCAATGAAGAATGTGCGTTAAAGGATTTGACGCAAAAAGTTATTTTCCTATTTGCACTCGCGTCCGGGGCCAGGGTTAGTGAGATCGTAGCCCTCTCGAGAGAGGCAGGTCGTGTTCAGTTCCTGGATGGGGGGAGCTGAACCTGTTTCCGGATCCTACGTTTCTCGCCAAGAATGAGTTACCCACCAACAGGTGGGGTCCCTGGAGAATCTGCCCTCTGAAAGAAGATGCATCTCTATGTCCAGTAGAATGCCTAAAGGTCTATCTTCGTAGAACTTCAGACTTCAAGGGTGGTCAACTATTCAGGGGAGAAACATCAGGCTCAAATTTATCTCTGAATCAACTCAGAGCGAAAATCACATATTTTATTCGCAGAGCGGATCCTGACAGTACACCCGCAGGTCACGATCCGAGGAAAGTTGCCTCATCCCTAAATTTCTTTAATTGTATGGATTTTAAACATCTCCGTTCATACACGGGCTGGAAGTCTTCCAGGGTGTTCTTTCGCCACTATGCGAAGCAAGTAGAGGAACTTAAGAGATCTGTGGTAGCAGTGGGTCGTGTAGTTAACCCTACTGTTTAACTCTGCGAGGAACAGTGGTCTTAATTGGGACGATTAATTCCAGGGTGAGTGTGTAGGTACATACTGTACTACAAACTAAATGAGGGCACCAAGTGCCCATATAGACTGTTCCTTCTTTCAAAGGTGAACCTAGCATGAGTTTAGACATGTGTGCCGAGCGTTTCTAACGCTAATGTGATTGATTTGTAATACAGACTTTTATGACTTGATACCTTGGTATCTTATTAAAGTGGTGTTTAATGGTTTTTCTTTCAGATAAACAAGTTCTGTTTACTATCATACTTATGCTTAAAGTTTTGGGTTATCCTCTTTTATATATATATATATATATATTTGTTGTTAACCTGTCTGTTTATTATCTATCAATAAACTTGTTCTTGAGAACCTTGCGTCTCTTTCACCTGTGTCAATTTATTGGTATAATTGAGCATTTTAATTCTATGTATCTTATCTGGGATAATTCTGATAGAATTGTTCTGTTATGCAAGCTATGTTGTATTGGTTTATGTAGTCCCCTAATGGGAGGACTCTGTCCCATAAGGGACGAGGGCGGTTTTATTAGTTTCTTCCTATGCGGATATAAACCTTTGTCCAATACAAGTATTGTGCGGATTACTGGTCAATATATATTGACGCAGTGGTTCTATACAAACTGTGCTTTACTTAATATAGGGCGAGACCACTATATTAGCTTGCCTGGT
>NC_090739.1:91418279-91450779 GCF_036898095.1 Palaemon carinicauda | reverse complement strand
TTACCTTCAGGTTATAATCCTGTAGCTCTAAAATCCAACGCATGAGACGCTTATTCTTATTCTTAAATCTTTCCAAATAAACTAATGGATTGTGATCTGTATACACAGACAGTTGAAACAGGACTACTACATACATAAATATCAAAGTGCAGCAAGTCTGAAACTAAACTAAACAATTCCTTTTCAATAGTTGAATAATTTTGTTGAGCTTTATTCAGTTTCTTTGAATAATATGAGACTAGATGCTTTGTCCAATTCACTTCTTGCAACAAGACTCCCCCTATACCAAGATCACTAGCATCGATCTCTAAATTAAGTTCCTTGCTAAAATCAGGTAACAACAATACTGGCTCGTGAAGCATTACGGCCTTTAATTTATTGAAAGCTTCTACACATTCCTCCTCAAATACAAAACTTAATCCTTTCTTAAAAAGATTAGTTATGGGAGCACTTATTTCAGAAAAAATGGGTACAAATCTACGGAAATATGAAACCCTCCCAAGAAATCTCATCGCCTGCTTTTTAGTTGCTTGGATTCGGAATTTGATGATAGCTTCTGGGTTCCCACTTTTAGGACAAATACTCCCGAGGCCCACTTTATGCCCTAAATAAGTGATATACAGTAGGTTTTCCCAAATTCGTATTCCTTTAAATCTAATACAAGATTTATTTTTTCAAGGGCTGTCAGGTCTTTAGGTAAAATTCGTAAATGCTCTTCTCAAGTTTCTGAGAATATAACAAGATCATCTAAATACACGACACAGTTATCAATGCCATTTAAAACTTTATTCATTAATCTATGGAAAGTACTGGCTGCCTTTCTTAACCCAAAAGGCATTACTTTAGGTTCATAACTACCTAACGGTGTTATACATACATATACCAAGGCACTTCCCCCTATTTTGGGGGGTAGCCGACATCAACAAATGAAACAAACCAAAAGGGGACCTCTACCCTCTATGTTCCTCCCAGCCTGACAAGGGACTCAACCGGGTTCAGCTGGTACTGCTAGGGTGCCAAAGCCCACCCTCCCCTGTTATCCACCAAAGATAAAGCTTCATAATGCTGAATCCCCTACTGCTGCTACCTCCGCGGTCATCTAAGGCACTGGAGGAAGCAGCAGGGCCTACCGGAACTGCGTCACAACCGCTAGCCATTCATTCCTATTTCTAGCACGCTCTCTTGCCTCTCTCACATCTATCCTCCTATCACCCAGAGCTTTCTTCACTCCATCCATCCACCCAAACCTTGGCCTTCCTCTTGTACTTCTCCCATCAACTCTTGCATTCATCACCTTCTTTAGCAGACAGTCATTTTCCATTCTCTCAACAAGGCCAAATCACCTCAACACATTCATATCCACTTTAGCTGCTAACTCATTTCTTACACCTGTTCTCACCCTCACCACATCGTTCCTAACCCTATCTACTAGAGATACACCAGCCATACTCCTTAGACACTTCATCTCAAACACATTCAATTTCTGTCTCTTCATCACTTTCATTCCCCACAACTCCGATCCATACATCACAGTTGGTACAATCACTTTCTCATATAGAACTGTCTTTACATTCATGCCCAACCCTCTATTTTTTACTACTCCCTTAACTGCCCCCAACACTTTGCAACCTTCATTCACTCTCTGACGTACCTCTGCTTCCACTCCACCATTTCCTGCAACAACAGACCCCAAGTACTTAAACTGATCCGCCTCCTCAAGTAACTCTCCATTCAACATGACATTCAACCTTGCACCACCTTCCCTTCTCGTACATCTCATAACCTTACTCTTACCCACATTAACTCTCAGCTTTCTTCTCTCACACACCCTTCCAAATTCTGTCACTAGTCGGTCAAGCTTCTCTTCTGTGTCTGCAACCAGTACAGTATCATCCGCAAACAACAACTGATTTACCTCCCATTCATGGTCATTCTCGTCTACCAGCTTCAATCCTCGTCCAAGCACTCGAGTATTCACCTCTCTCACCACTCCATCAATATACAAGATAAACAACCACGGCGACACCACACATCCCTGTCTCAGCCCCACTCTCACCGGAAACAAATCCCTCACTTCATTTCCTATCCTAACACATGCTTTACTACCTTTGTAGAAACTTTTCACTGCTTACAACAACCTTCCACCAACTCCATATACCCCTCATCACATTCCACATTGCTTCCCTATCAACTCTGTCATACGCTTTCTCCAGATCCATGAACGCAACATACGCCTCCTTACCTTTTGCTAAATATTTCTCGCATATCTGCCTAACTGTAAAAATCTGATTCATACATCCCCTACCTCTTCTAAAACCACCCTGTACTTCTAAGATGGCTTTCTCTGTTTTATCCTTAATCCTATTAATCATTACTCTACCATACACTTTTCCAACTACACTCAACAAACTAATACCTCTTGAATTACATCACTCATGCAAATCTCCCTTACCCTTATATAGTGGTACAATACATGCAAAAACCCAATCTACTGGTACCATTGACAACACAAAACACATATTAAACAATCTCACCAACCATTCAAGTACAGTCACACCCCTTCCTTCAACATCCCAGCTCTCACACTATCCATGCCAGATGCTTTTCCTACTCTCGTATCATCTAGTGCTCTCTTCACTTCCTCTATTGTAATCTCTCTCTCATTCACATCTCCCATCACCGGCACCTCAACACCTGCAACAGCAATTATATCTGCCTCCCTAGTATCCTCAACATTCAGTAAACTTTTAAAATATTCCGCCCACCTTTTCCTTGCCTCCTGTCCTTTTAACGACCTTCCATTTCCAGCTTTCACTGTCTCTTCAATTCTTGTGCCAGCCTTCCTTACTCACTTCACTTCTTTCCAAAACTTTTTCTTATTCTTTTCTTATGACTGACCAAATCCATGACCCCACCTCAGGTCAGCTGCCCTTTTTGCCTTACGTACCTTGCGCTTTACTTCCACATTTTTCTCTCTATATTTTTCATACTTCTCTATACTTTTACTCTGCAGCCATTCTTCAAAAGCCCTCTTTTTCTCTTCCACTTTTACCTTCACTCCTTCATTCCACCATTCGCTGCCCTTCCTCATGCTGCCTCCAACAACCTTCTTGCCACACACATCACTTGCAATCCCAACAAAATTTTCTTTTACTAACTTCCACTCCTCCTCTAAATTACCAGTTTCTCTTACTCTCACTTCGTCATATGCCATTTTCAACCTTTCCTGATATTTACTTTTTACCCCCGGTTTTATTAGATCTTCCACCCTCTCTAGCTCCCTTTTACATCCACCTACTCTATTCCCCAACTCTTTTGCTACAAATAATTTTCCTTCCACCAAAAAATTATCAAACATACCGTTAGCCATACCCCTAAACACGTGCACGTCTTTCAATCTTCCAAACATTCTTTTAGTTATCAACACATAATCCATTAATGCCCTTTCTACTACTCTTCCATTTGCCACTCTTGCCCATGTATACTTGTTTTTATCTTTCTTTTTGAAAAAGCTAGCACTTATTACCATCTCTTGTTCAACACACATATCTACCAGTCTCTCACCACTCTCATTTTCACCTGGTACGCCATACTTCCCAATGACACCTTCTACCTCTCCAGCGCCCACCCTAGTATTTAAGTCACCCATGACAACTACATAATTCCTTCTACCCAGTCCTTCTACACACCTAGTAAATTCATTCCAGAACTGTTATAAAAGTGGATATTTTCCTAGCTCGTCTGCTTAGAGGTACTTGCCAATAACCTTTGGCCAAAACAAGCTTTGAGATGAATTTAGCATTCCCGATCCTATCTAAGCAATCGTCGATCCTGGGAAGTGGAACATTGTTTACTTTTCTGAAATCAATGCACAATCTATCTGTTCCATCTTCCTATTTTACTAGAACTATCGGAGAACACCATTCACTCTTGCTAGGAACTATCAATGATCTAACATATACTTAATTTCCTTTCGTACTGAATTAACGTTACGGACTTTGTCTAAGAGGTTTAGTGTCTTGTAACTCAATATCATGTTCTAAAAGATTAGTTAAACCTAATTTATCACTAACAGTTTCTGGATAATTTAGAAAACCATTATATAATTCACTCGGTTCTTCTTCTTCTAAGCTAGAGTTAAATAACTTGAAATTCTTAAGCACATCAGAGTTTTTCTCAAAACTAATTTCTCGCTGAGACACAGTTATAACTGGTACTAGGCGTTCGTTGTATTTTTTTAGCAAGTTTATGTGCAGCAACTTAGCTCTACGTCTACCCATATCAATTAAGTAATTCAGATTGCCCCTTTTTCCTAGAATAGGATAAGGACCTTCGAACTTATAAGATAATGAGGGACCTTCTTTCTGAACTAATACTAGGACTTTATCTCCCAAACGAAAATTTCTCTCCTTTGCCTTAAGATCCTGTCTTCTTTTAGTTTCCCCTTGATTGTTGCTCTCGTTCTCTATTGCTAATTTCCAAGCTTTTCTTATATTCTCCTTGTAATTCTCTAAATTCTGAATGTAATCTTTTTTACTTTCTTGAAGCATCAATTCACACTTTAAAATTCCTAAAGGTCCTTTAGCAGTGTGAAAGAACAGTAATTCTAAAGGACAAAATTCTGAAGTGACATTAGGTGCCAATCGTAAGGCTAATAGGACAAAAGGTAGTTTTTCTTCCGAGTTATGTTCAAAGTTATTACATAATTTTCGTAAGCAACTTTTTAATGTTTGATGGAAACGTTCAACAATCCCTTGCGACTCTGGGTGATACGGTGTGGAAGTTACAAGTTTGATACCTAGCTCTTTCATTTTGTCTTTGAAATATTTAGACACGAAATTACTGCCATCATCACTTTTTATAACAAAAGGCAAACCAAACTTGGAAAGATAGTTCAACAAGCGTTTAACTACAGTTCTCGCATTTCAGCTTCTTACTGGGATTGGTTCTGGATAACGGGTTAGTCTGTCAATGATTGTTAATAGATATATGTTCCCTCCTTTACTTCTAGGCAAAGGTCCAACTATATCAATTACTACATTCTCAAAAGGTTCTCCCACTGAAGGAATATTACATAAGGGAGCCCTGGGAATTACTTGATTAGGTTTACCAGCAATTTGACATTCGTGACAGCTTAATATATATCTCTTCACATCACTCTTTATCTTAGGCCAAAAGTAAGTCTTACTTATACACATGAAAGTTTAATTTACCCCTAAATGTCCTTGATCATCATGTGCTAATTTAAAAAATGATTCACTAAGCTTCCTAGGAGTTCCTAATTGCTCTATGACCTCCACTTTGCTACCTGTCTTAGGACGAACAGTGACAAAATTTCGTCTTTCAAACAAAAGGTTTCTTTAAAAACATTATCGGGATCATCATCCAACTCACTTTCAAAAATTAGAGACAGTGTATAATCCTCTCTCTGCAGGTTAATTAGCTCATCTCTGTTCAAAATTTTAGTGCCTAAACCAATGCAGTTGCTATTACTTGAATCCACTACATCGACTACGTCTACGTTACTACTTTCGACAGCTACATCATCAACTTGGCTAACACTGTCAACACCTATGGAGTCGGTCTTCTCAGCCCTACACTTGCTAAGATCAGCCGCATTGCCTCCATCACACACGTTCGAATCCTCGAACAAATTATGACTGTAGTCTACATCTGTATCTAAACCTGACCTAGTTACTACCACTTCAGGCACTGGAACATCACTTAAAATAGGATTCACACATTTGGATGTAATTAAATCATTACCAACAATAATGTCAACGCCACCAACTGACAAATTGTCTACAACTGCTAGTTTTACATCTCTTGACAACCCCTGACTTTTCAAGTTCATCTTCAACAAAGGACAAACAACGCAAGTATTAGGCAACTCACCTAACATAACTTTTTCTTGCATACTGATTTTTGCCCTTGTTGGCACACACTCTTTCCTAATAAGAGAAACGGCTGCTCCAGTGTCCCTAAGCAAGATAGCTTCTCTCGAATCGCCTCCTTCAAGAGAAGAAACTACACTTTCAGAATAAAAATATCCGTAAAATTTCCTAGTTTCTTTCTAAATGTTATTTCCGCTTGACGAAAGATTATTAACTAGAGACACTGGTGTCTTGACATTCTTCTCTACTCTACAATGCCTTGCTATATGCCCTTTCTTATTACATCGATAACAAATTACCTCTGAACTACTACCTTCCCATTTGCTCTCACAAAACCTGGCAGTATGACCTGGTTTTCCACATGTACAACAATAATAATCATAATCATATTTCCCTGTATTACTATTGCCATAACTACTCTCATTATAATGCATCTTATTAGAAGAACGATTATTTTTCTTCTTACTATCACTTAAACTATGAGTAAGCCTGTACTCATCTGCCAACCTTGCTGCATCTGTAAAAGACTTTTCACGCCTATCTTCTATATATAGTGTATTGTCTGGAGATATGTTATCTCTGAAGTTTTCTAACAAAACTAAGTTCTTGAAATCATCAAAACTACCTACTTCAGTGGAAGTTAACCAATCACCAAATGATCTTTCTAACTTCTTTCCGTATTCTACTTAAGTATTGCTCTCATCTCTTTTCAAACTTCTAAATATCTTACGGTATGCCTCTGGTACTAACATGTATGCACTAAGAACAGTTTCTTTCACAATATCATAGTCTTCACTTTCTTCCTCAGACATACAACTATACACAGAAAGTGCCCTACCACTCAAGACTGGCTGGAAATACAAAGTCCACTTGTTTTTGGGACAACCTACTCTGTTTATTAACTTTTTAAAAGACATGAAATATTTTGTTACATTTTCCTCATCAAACTTTGGAACTAATTCGAACACTGCACCCATACCTAAATGATCAGAATCATCATTCAATGATTAATTACTACCCTGTCTGCTACCCGACGCATTACTTCCTGGTCTGCTACCTGACGAACTGTTATGAAGATTTTACCTTAAAAGAGCGATCTCTAACTCATGCTTACGCTGTCTCTCATTTTCTTCTCGCTGTTTCTCATTTTCTTATTGCTGTCTCTCATTTTCTTCTCTATCAGCTGCTCTTTCATCTTTCTCAAACACTTCCTGTTCTCTCTTAAAAAACATACTCACGGAGAGCATCACCATCTACACCAAGAAATTTACCTGAAGCTATCAAATCTTTCGTAATTTCACTCATTCTGCTTCTTTCTATATTCTCCCTGTATCAATTGGTTACGTTGTTGAAAATCCTTGCAAGGTCGCCAACTGTTACGATCCTAAAATCGTTATAGGTTATTTTGATGAGTAATCTAAATATCAACAACACCAATTGAAATATGAGAAATGAATATAAAAAGAAACACAAACACAAAAAAAAAAAATAAAACAACACTTTTATTCACAAATTTACAAAGAAAACTAATGTTACTTCTTCGGTTACTTTAACAGACAAATCAAACCAGTCAAACATCAACAGAAAAGGGGAACAGTCAATAAGGTGGAAATGCTTAAGAAAGGTTTTCTGCAGCTGCTGAGACGAGACGATACTAGTACGGAGACTTCGGGCTTGAGAACGTTGTAGAAGGGCGGCTGATGTTCGGAGGAAAATAGCACGATGACCGGATTCGAAGACGTCATAAAAGGGTGGCATCAAGATGGGACGTCAGAGGTCTTCTTCCAAGAGTTCGATGATACTGTTGAACGAAGGCAGGCGGCAGGCAGTGTTGGCTACTTCTTGTCACAAACCGGGAGAGCTGGCTGCTTCAATTTGTCTCTTCTTCTCTGCCATATCAGGATTTTTTGGAGATAGGCTTTTGTTGTCTGAAGGGAAGGTTATAATCTGGCTCTATCAGACTTCTGGTCTTCTCTGTTTCTTATATCACTAGGACTTTTATCTTATTTGCTTCACACATAGTTCCTCTCTTGCCTTATGTCCTGTCCTATCTCTCTTGGACAATCTCTTCTTGAAGTTTATATACCCATGTATGGGCGGAGTTAATAACAGTGTGCAGTGCTCATCTCCATAGAAGTCGTTCTTTTTAACAGTTCTGCATCTCTATTGGCTTCCTCAAAAAACGCCCACTTCGATCACGTCATAAAATTTTCTAGAAGAAATTTCTGATGCAATCTGGACCACGTGTTAAGTCGTATCAAAAAGGCAGCACGTGTCCTTCCATGATGACATATATCCTAAACAGGGACTTCCCTCACGCTCGGTTTCTCAAAATATGCTGACTCCACTAATTGAGACGATGACATCTTGGTCAAATCTGGGGTAGTTCCCTTATCACTGGTTCGTAGTCGAATCTCGGCGAGGCTTGGTTTGCCTCCAAAATGCTGATGAAAATGAAGAGATAACAGGATTGACCAAACAGGGCCACAGTCGAATCTCGTTTCGCTGCTCACACTGGGAATAGATATTTTTGTTTTTTAAACATCTCTCTTTAAAAGTATTATGTCTACCCATGACAAATAGGTAATAGGTTGGCCAGGGCACCAGCCACCCATTGAGATACTACCACTAGAGAGTAATTGGGTCCTTTGACTGGCCATACAGTAGTAAATTAGATCCTTCTCTCTGGTTATGGTTCATTTTCCCTTTGCCTACACATACACCGAATAGTCTGGTCTATTTTTACTTATTCTCCTATGTCCTTATACACCTCACAACGCTGATATTACCAAACAATTTTCTTCTCTTAAGCGGCTAACATCTGCACTCTAATTATTCAGTGGCTACTTTCCTCTTGGTGAGGGTAAAAGAAACTCTTTAACTCTTTAACTAAATTAGGAGAATGATACTCCGAAATCAAAACATTGTTCTCTAGTCTTGGGTAGTGCCATAACCTCTGTACCATGATCTTCCACTGTCTTGAGTTAGAGGGTACACTCCGACACGCTATTCTATCTTATTTCTCTCCCTCTTGTTTTGCTTAAACTTTTAGAGTTTATATAGTAAAAAAAATATATTATGTTCTTGCTATTCATAAAATATTATATTTTTTCCTTGTTTCCTTTCCTCACTGAGCTATTTTCCCTGTTTGAACCCCTTGGCTTATAGTATCCTGCTTTACAAACTAGTGTTGTAGCTTAGCAAGTAATAATATTAATAATAATAATAATAATAATAATAATAATAATGATAATAATAATAATAATAATAATAGATTTTTCATAACTTTCATGAAGTTATTCTTGAAAATTTTTCATCCTATTCATAGCTGATACCATAGCACAACTTACCCAAGTCGTTATTTGAAATCCTTTTTAATAGGTCAGAATTCATTTTAGATACAGATGAATAAGATAAACCATAAAACCTAATCATCTAAAGTTATTATTTCACATTCACATTGGCAATAAATCATCCATATCTTACACTATGTAATTACAGATGGCAAACCATAGCCAATTACGACGCCTTAATATGATCTCCCATTGAACATTGCACACCAAAGAATCAATGACATAATTACTGCTGTTTGTGTTATTGGTTTTGAGACAAAAAATTAATGCAAGAAATACGAGAGAGAGAGAGAGAGAGAGAGAGAGAGAGAGAGAGAGAGAGAGAGAGAGAGAGAGAGAGAGAGAGAGAGAGAGCGTAGAATGAATAGTTTTGTAACAACAAATGCCTGGTGAAAACAGGGGGAAAAACAAGAAGAGTAGCTTTGTGCTAAGATATTGAGAACAACGGGAGACAAAGAGGGTGCCAGAGAGAGACTCGCTTTTTATAGCAAATGGCGAATTCAGCAAGAGAAAAAGGAGAGTAAGAGTAAAGAGAGATTTCGGACAAAGGATGCTAGAGAGAGAGAGAGAGAGAGAGAGAGAGAGAGAGAGAGAGAGAGAGAGAGAGAGAGAGAGAGAGAGAAGAAATGGCGTTGAGGTTAGACTTTCGTACAGTAATGATACAAATATTTTCTGGTGAAGAAATTTATCAAAAAACAATTCAGTAAAAGCAGTTTATAGTAAACGAATTCTGACAAGCTAAATATGATGCATGGCCTAGTACCATATTTAGAAAAATAGATAACAGGATAGCTCCATCTATTAAAGATTTTCTTTACGACTATAAAATATTGACAATACCCTATGCCATGAATGAGCAAACATTTAAATATTGTCCTTCTTTCTGATGCACTAAACATGGAAAAAAAGTTTGATAGCTCAATGACCCTCTCAGTAACCTTTCATTCTTATTCTTAATGTTCTTCAAATAGGTAAGTGATAATTTTTCTGTTTAGTGAACAAACTCTTTGCCAAACAGGTACTACTGGAATATGTGAGTTACACAAACTATGGAAAATATAAAGAAATAACGTTTTCCTGTTGCAGTTTCTGGGACAGGTTACGGTTAAGTTTTTCCCTTGCCTACACACACATACCGAATAGTCTGGCCTATTCTTTACATATTCCCCTCTGTCCTCATACACCTGATAACACTGAGATTGCCAAACAATTCTTTTTCACCCAAGAGGTTACTGCAATATAATTGTTCAGTGGCCACTTTCCTCGTGGTAAGGGTAGAAGGGACTCTTTAGCTATGGTAAGCAGCTCTTGAAGGACACTCCAAAATCAATCCATTACTCTCTAGCCTTGGTAGTGCCATAACCTCTGTACCATGGTATTCCACTCTCTTTGGTTAGTGTTCTCTTGCTTGAGAGTACACTCGGGCACACTATTCTATCTTATTTCTCTTCCTCTTGTTTTGTTAAAGTTTTTATAGTTTATATAGTTGATATCTATTTTAGTGTTACTGTTCTTAAAATATTTTATTTTTCCGTGTTACGTTTCGACACTGGGAGATTTTCCCTGTTTGAACCCCTGGGCTTATAGCATCTTACTTTTCCAAGTAGATAAAATAATAATAATAATAATAATAATAATAATGTTATTGGGATACGATCAGTTTTCTGTAACATCACAGCTCCCATTGCATTCTTTGAAGCACCATTCCTTAAGAGTAAGGTTTTATCATCATGAGGCAATGTCAGAATAGGTGATCAGGAAGACCTAAGCTTCTTGAAACTCTTAATATGTTCATTTGACTATTCTAACAATACTCCTGTTTAATTTCTTAAGTAGAGCGGTAACAGCAACCGCTATGATAATTTCTAGCACTTCTGAATAAAAAAAAAAGGGAAACATAATATTTTATATTTAAAGAAAATATAAGCATGGAAAACTAGATTTATGGTCCATGGAACATTTTTATGGAATATCACGTGATCTTAAATTTCGAAGCAACAGCATTAATACCATTGCCAAGAACATTCTTTTGCATTATTCACCGACCTCTTATAAAACACTTCTGCCACAGACTGCTGGGATAACGTGGTACCTTACTGAATTATGATTCTGATATTCAGAAAGCAAATAGTACACTTATTCCTATTCGACTGACACTAAAGGCAATATTCAAAATTCCAAGTAGATTAGAGGTTCATCAAACAGGAGCAACGATCATGTTTATGAGTTCCATCGTTGGGAATAAGAAAATCAGCATTTGGGATTAAAATATCTGAAAAAATAAAGATTCTAGAAGCTGCAGTCAGTCAGATAAAAAATATATATTTTAAACTTGTGTATTTTTCAAGTACTATAAAATAGAACACTTGCCATTAAAGGTAACATCAAACGCCTTAAGGTTAAGAGTCATTACTATAATGATGCCACGGAAAAGATTATTAAAAATAAGCTCTTGCGGTGGGGCCTATGAAGTATGTGTCTTTTAGTAATTACAGTGATATAAATAATAATAATATCGCTTTTAACTATTATTATTAACTTTTTAAGTTATTGTTACGTAATTGTTCAGAGTCATATATACATATATATCAAGTACGTAAATAAAGTATGATTTTTAATGAATATACTTCAACGCAGAAGAAGCTAATGCGGTGCATTTTTATTACGGTACAAGAAAAATGCAATGCATTGTAGGAAATCTAGAAGAATCCAGAACGCATAGTATCGAGCATGTGTGCATACGTGGAAGTTAGAACAGAAGTGATGTCAGAAATTAACTTATATCTCTGTGAATATGGGTTTATTTATCAAAATGTTTTTAGCAAAGGAATATGAATAATTTTAATAACATCCAAATATTAGGTAAATATAAATTTCTTTTATAGCGAAGATCCTTAGGAGCATCTTGGGACAGAGATTTTGATAATGTACAGTGTGCAGCAAAAGTCATGGTACCCTAATCCGTTGATTTTCGTGTGAATGTCACTAACTGACAACTCTTACATCCTTCACATTCCTGATGAGACTAGGTTCCAATGAACAAACATTCTGAAACTTCTAGTAAACGATACAGTTCATAAAGGACGGTTTTAAAGCATAAATGCTAGATTGTTTTTATCAAAATATCAGCTACATCATTATGAAAAAATAACACATTAATCTTTATATATGGTAAAAATAAAAAAAAATAAAAACTTTAATACCTAATAATAATAATAATAATAATAATAATATCAATACTACTACTACTACTACTACTACTACTACTACTACTAATAATAATAATAATAATAATAATAATAATAATAACAATAATAATATGGTTAATAATAATAATAATAATAATAATAATAATAACAATAATAATTCAACGTAACAAACGTAGCAGAGATTTAGTTCTGGGCGGTGTCCAACCAGACATGAACTGGCAGTGTTAGAGTGACACTCGCAAAGTAGTCTACTCGTCGAGATATCTGTCAAAGATAATTGGAACTACTTAAAGGTGACCAGAAACTATTACTTTAGTTATGCAGTATTTAAGCAGATTTTTCAAAAAGAAATAGACATAACCACTCGTATTAACATTGACGAAACAACTGATTGCAGATGACGATACAATAAGGGAGAAAGATTGAAAATTCATCTTAGGAGGTGGAAGACAGTGCTGTGCAGCACCAAAAGGTAATGGGGAGTAACTAACTCATAAGAAGCCTTCGTTTCCATAATCATTTTTCGTTCTCAAGAGTAGACAAGCCATCCAAAGCCAATGCTTATCAATTTAGGATTCAATGTGTGAGACATATGTGTAACAAATTTGTTGATTTAGTTCCAAAAGGAATAAACAGCCTAAACTTACATACTAAATACTCTCTCTCTCTCTCTCTCTCTCTCTCTCTCTCTCTCTCTCTCTCTCTCGCTCTCTCTCTCTCTCTCTCTCTCTCTCTCTCTCTCTCTCTCTCTCTCTCTCTCAACATTTCAACAGCTTTCATTTTCATCACATATTTTGTAAAATCATATTATACCCAGAATTAATGATCGTTTTTAAAGGACAATTCTAAATGTTTGACTGGAATTTCCTTGTTTCATTTTTCACATGGACTTTTCACGTTGGCTTCAGCCAAGGCTTTGTAATCCAATTCCAGTTGAACTGCGGCCAGCGTGTTTCATGACAGAGCATCGGCAATGGGATTCATTTTCCCAGGGACGTGTTGAAGGTGCATATGTATTCAGACACGCCGGAGAGATGTTGGTGTTGACGGGCGGAACAGATGCCAGACTGTCGAGTGAAGGCGTGCACCAGAGGCATGTGGTCTGTGCGAATGACGAAGGGCATACCTTCTAAGATATGGTGAAAGTGACGAACTGCCATGTGCACTGCCAGCAATTCGCGATCAAAGGTAAAATAATATGATTTTGCCTTGGACAGTTTTATGCTGAATAGGGCCAACGGGCGGGGCGAGCCATTGACCACCTGTTCGAGTACTGCTCCAATAGCGACATAGCTGGCATTGGTGGAGAGAAGGAGAGGGGCATGTGGGAGGGAAAAAGTGAGAGCAGCAGCGGTTGATAGGGCATTCTTTGCGTTGCAGAAGGCCCCTTCTTGAAGGGGACACAACTTCAGGTCCTTTGGCTTGCCCTTGAGGAAGGTGTAGAGAAGAGCAGGAGTTCTGTCAATGGCTGACAGAAAACATTGATAATAGTTGATCATGCCCAAGATTTCCTGTAGTGCTCTGACGGTCGAGGGCATGGGGAAGTTCTGAACGGCTGCTACCTTCTCAGGGAAGGGATAGACTCCTTCAGAAGTGATGCGGTGCCCTAAGAATGACACTTCGTGGGCGCCGAAGGTACACTTGTCATACCGGACTACAAGACTATTTTATTGTAGTCGGTCGAGCACAATGCGCAGGTGATGGAACTGTTCCTCTTTTGAGGAAGGGAACACGAGTATGTCGTCCACGTAACATATACAGAAGGTGAGGTCCCCTAAGATTCAATCCATGAGACATTGAAAAGTGGCCCCAGCATTACAAAGGCTAACACAGGAGTAATTGAAGGTGTATATTAAGAACGGAGTGGTGATGACGGTCTTGGGGATGTCTTATGGGTTCATAGGCAGCTGATAATACCCCTTCAGGAGGTTGGGCATTGAGAAAACCTTCATTTTGTGCAGGTAGGAGGTCACGTTGGCAATGTTTGGGAGGGGGCAGTAATCCGGTTCTGTTTGCATGTTCAGGTGCCTTTAATCCCCACACGGGCGGAGGGAGCCATCTTCCTTCAGGACGATGTGTAAGGGTGACGACCATGGGCTGGAAACTTTTCCGCAAAGGCCCATTTCTTCCATTTCGGCGAACGTCTGTTTGGAGGCTGCCAATCGGTCCGGTGAAAGACGTCTGAATTTTGCTAAGAATGGATGTCCCGTTGTCTTGATATGGTGATAAATCCATGGGTGCGCTGATGTAGAGAGCGAGGCTGGAGGGGGCGGGTTGATGGGGTGTCGACCAGTACGAATCTGCGTTGACCAATCGTCAGTGGGCAACATTGACCAGAAGGTGGAAATGAGAGTGGAAATCAGGTCCTAGGATTGGTAATGTAACGTCAGCAACAAGAAACTTCTAATTAAATTTACCGTTTCCTAACGATAATATGAGGTTCTAGAAATCGTATGTGGGTATCACATGTCGGTTAGCAGCTATCAGGCAAACGTTGGCATACTTAGACAGACTACGTCGTGTACTGAAGAGTTCCCTGGGCAAAAGAGAATGACAAGCACCAGTGTCTACCAAAAATCACACGCCCGTTCCTGCATCACGTAGAAAGAAAAGATTAGAAACACGGGAGGCCACCGCCACGAGCTATAACCTACTTACACGTTTTTTGGCCACTGAAAATCTTTGGTACATTTCTTCGCGACAGCCCAGAATATGTAGTGGTAGTAGCAAAACTGCGGCCAATGGGTGGCAGTAAGTGGCTGTAAAATTTGTTGGTTGGGGCACGAGGGAGTGGTGGGTGATGGGTGGCTTTGTCACCGCTCCGGCACGTCACGAGGTAGGCGTGTATGTCCTACGGCATTCACGTCAGCTTCGGTTGACGTTGAATAGGTGTCCACTTCATCAGTGATGGAGGCGTTGATGGAGGTCTTGAAAGTCGTGAAGTGGCTGTCCATAAGGGCGTTGGCTTTGGTCATCAAGTCCTTTATGGGTAAACTATCGACATGGGGTATGACAGCGCGTACAAGTTCGGGTAAACAGCGTACCTAAAGGGCATGAAGTAGGTTCACCTCACTAGGAGAGCCGCCTGCAGTAGGTTACAAGTGAGTGATACTGGTCATTTCCCTGAGAGCGAGCGAAACCTTTTAGTCCTCCAACGGTTGTTGAGAGAGCAAAAAAAAGCTTTGCTATACAGGCTGCTGGCGACAGCGAGTACTGCCGCAGAAGGTATATTTTAAAAGCATCTTACTCTATTGGGGTGTCTCCTTGTTCACTAAGCCAGTCAGAGATTTCCGGGAAGGTGTCCTCAGGTATCGCCATGAGAGCATAATCTGCTTTGGTGGTTGAGCAAGTCACGCCCTTGATGCGGAACTGGACTTCTGCATGCTGAAACCAAACAGACGACTCTCCGCTAGCGAAGGAAGAAATTTTGAATGATTCTGCACCAATTTCCGTGGAGTCCACGATAGTACCAGTGAGGAGGGGGGGGGGGGGGCGGGAGGAGCAAGTTGACTTCTGGGGTCACCCATGTGAGGTGCAAAGAGTAGGCTGTTACTCAAAAGGATAGATGAAAGCAACTGAGTACCCTTATTACAGAACATCGAGTTTATATACACATCAAATACCTGCAAGAAGGTTACGAAATACAACAGACTATTTCATGTCCAACCGGTAACCGGTTCTGTTAACAATTAACAAAAGAAAAGCAGACAAGTTGATGCAAGTTGCTGTTAGTGCGAGAGGAGAGCGAAGATACAAAGGATAATACATACAAAAAAGAGAAACGCCGTTATTATGTACGATTGTGTGCCACAGGGTTGGTTGGTACACTCTTATCCCCAGAATCACTATTGATTGTTCAGCTTTCAGATGCATTTTCACATGTATTACTACCTGTGTTTTATCAACATTCATGATTGGATGATGGACTCTTGTAATCCTTTATTTTTTGTCAAAAAAGACAGTAGTATTTATTTCTTTAGGTAGGAATTTTGATATAGATTTTTAAAGCAAACCTCATACATTATCAACGATATTTTTCTGAAATTATTTTCTTTATTTCCGTGGTATGACTAAATAAACACCCTTTTCTACCATTTTTTTTCCATACACAGCTGGTTTACCACAAAGGAGGCAATTAGGGTTTGAAGGAAACGTTTCCTCATATGACTTGAGGAAGCATTCACTACTTCTGTTTAGATTTGATTTATTTTCTTTGTTTATCTTCACAGCCTGTTGTGAGTAAAATATAAAAAACCTAAAAATTATGCAGTTTTTGCCCATCTTTTCCTCACCCAGATAGTAAAAGCTTTCGATCCTTCCCTTCTTGCTTGGTAAATCAGTAAACCCCCTCTTAATCTGAGAGTTGTAGCTAGTAAAACTCCTCAATCTGTAAATGACCCACTAGTGATATACTTTTAGGTTTCAGAACGAACAGCAACGCTATTTATGTTATGATGAGTTTAAAACAGTTCTTAATATTACAATTGAATACATTATTTGAATAATTTTGATTCAACCCTGTGATAAGGGGTTCCTTGGGTAAATTCTTAAAAGTTTAGTTATCACATATGGAAGACATCATTAGGATATTTAAGAACAATTAATATAAGGCCAAGTAAATTATTGTATTATTATATTCTTTAAGGTAGGAAAGAACTGAAGAAATGTTAGTGTTATTTGTATTAGACTAATTATGACTTATTTTAATAATCAATCATTCATACCTTTGAATATGTATAACTAACATTCAAATATTCCAAACTATTTCAAATAATATCTCTGGCGGCCTTTTCATATATGTTTAATATCTGTTTATATTCAATGCAGATGTACACAAGAACTGGTGTTTTATCTCAGTTCGTGAATCTTCACGTTGACACTCCAACTGCGCTCATCTCAGGCCCTAGTTAGCGGCACGTCCAAGAGGGAGACACCCTCATGCTTATATGCCATATAAACCAGTAAATGTGAACAGTCTTCATATCATAACAGTTGCAAGTTTTCAATAAAATCAGCCTATTAGTGAGACCTACAAAACACACACACACACACACACACACACACACACACACACATATATATATATATATATATATATATATATATATATATATATATATATATATATATATATATATATATATATATATATATATATATGTTGATTCCTTATTTTTCTTGTAATAAAGCTTCACAATAAGTCTTCTTAATGATTATATAGTATTTAATTTAACTTCACTTACTAAATATTAAGTATATTTAAGTCCATCTTATATTTAATACTTACTGATTTCTCTCAGGAACTACTTTAAGAAAAGTTACGTGGGTAAGGGATACACTGTGCCGCTTTGGTTCCTTTACTTGTACTCAAGAAAGTTGAACGTTCACGTACAATGCAATCACATTAAAAAGAGTTTACATTAATCTGTAGCAATGAATTCAAAATTCTTGAATCTGGCTGATGAATTAGATGTTTCCTTGCTTTAATTGAGCCTATACGTCAATCGTAGGCCGTCTGCCGTCGCTGAAGTATGAGCCTCCATCAGGTGTGGGGAAGCCTAGCGTGATGTTCTAATCGTCGCAGTCACTCTGGGTCGTCACGCTAAGCAAACGCAGTTTTTCATGTGCGTGCGGAATAGTTCTGGTTATCGTCCTTCATTTCAAGGGATAAAATATTTCCCCTACTTCCTCGGCTGCCAAACGGTCCAGAATATACGCCGTTCTTCAGTTAATGTATGTGCAGCTACGACTCATTGTTCGCCTCGAGTCCCACGAGTTAAGGTAGGTCCTTAGACCTTGTGTACTGTGTAACTTTCTCGGAAGAGACCAGCTACCTCTCACTGTGCGCTCATATATCATTGTCCTGGGCGGGATAAGCTGTCCTCAATCCCGTGGTTCCTTGGTTTTCGCGCCTCTCCTCGTCTTGGCCTTCATGAGTTATTATTGAGAAGTGAAAAATATCACACTACTCAGCACTTTTCTCCCAAAACAACCTGCCTAATTTCTCGTTCACTCTCGACTCTCTCTAAAATTCTTACTATATCTTTACAATTACTAATAACTGAATTTGTCTCTATTTCTTATGAACGTATAAAACTCATGAATAAATGCATCATTAATATGTATAAACCTTCTGCATATGAAATTTATTCCAATAAATCATTGTTCTGACACCACTCAGCCAGCTACTAGGATTTTTATAGAATCCTCATACAACAAAAATAACAAAACTTATTCTTTATGTTTCCCAGTAATAACTACTAGTAACTCATTAATCCTTTCAAACTTTTTGAAAATAAAATACTTCACCACATTATAGGTTACCACAGTAATAAGAACAATAAAAAATACATTACACACAGTAAGAAATGGTGTAACATCTTGCTTGTAAAACAGAACATAATCATTATAGAGTGGCACTGCCACATTTTCTACTACTGTTAATTTGTCTAGCTTAAAATGGTTAATCTTGGTTTCATTATTATTTGTAATGGAAAACTGATTTTATTCATAATGTAAAAACATACTTGGTACATAATAGAGCTAATCAGGAATTACTACTGAACATGAATCTGTAAATGATTTCACATTTTCTATCTGAAATGTTTGAGTCTGCCCATTACAAGAAACTTTTGCAGTTTTAGTATTTTGAACAGAAAGATTTCATTATCTAAATGTAATGCCCTGTATGGCAAACTAAAAGTTTCAAATGTGCACGCTCTCATCAACTCATAATTCTCAAAAAGAAAATACCTTGTATACATTGAAAATTTTTTATGGGTTGTCTAATTTGCACAAAATTGCACATGGATTGACTTTCACTTATCAATACACATTGTTCTAGTTCACCTTCTTCTAAAATAATCATCAACAATTTATTCCTATCCAATGCTAGACTAACCTTTGGATGGTTCCAAATCACTGTTGCATTGTGTATTGTAACTGGGAAAGGATGAATTTTGTATAGGTCAAATAAGTTCATACCCTTAAAAGGAATCAACACCAACAAAGGCCCTTTTATTACCTTCACAGTTGACATAGTATAATACCAAAGTATATCTTCTATCAAAGGCTTGGAATGGTTATTTACTATACACCAATCTATGATTTCTTTCAAAGTTTTTGGAGAAATGATAGCAGGGCTAAGTATTCCTTTTTGTGCATTCAATAACCCGTTCAGAGAGTCCTTATGATCACTAATCTCAATTTCCACTCCATGAACTAATTTAAACACTTGTTCTAGGTCATCTACCTTGTTAGAGACATTTACATTAATTTCATTAATAAATTCCACCATCCTTTGAATGTTTTATATATTCTTATTATTATTTTTTATCAAAGTACTTATAAGATTACCATTTTGGTTAGCCCATTTCTCGAATAGTTCTAAATGATCAGTTAAACCTTTCTCATTGCTTTCTGTAGCCACTCCAAACAAAGCACTAAACGCACTACCTACAAAAGGTTATAAAGATTTCTTGCTTCTTTGAGGCCTGACAATGTCTTCAATTTTACCTAGTAAGTTTCTAAATAATTCTACAAAGGCAGAATCACTATGGGTTAGTATAAACGTTCGTATTTCTCTATCTAACTGTTTCAAATGTTCTTCCCTTTCTAATATTGAATTGACATTGATCTTTACTACAGCAAAATCCGTTAACAGTTCACCTTTTGATTGTGTTTGTATCAAGGCCCCACTTTTGATGTCTATTTTGCATGTGATACCGACCACTAGGGGTAGGATCAGATGGAAGTTTTTCCACCACTTCCTGTAGAATTTGAGAAGACCATGGATTAGTTTTTACAACCTTTAAATAATGCCAATGGGCATACCTTACATCTAAACTCTGTTCATGTATCAGTTTAAATTTATTATTCTTTTCCCTTTCTAACACTCAATATGGTCCTTCAAATCTGGGAGACACCTTTTCATTTGGTCCTTCCTTTACATGTACCTTTAAATATACTTGTGAACCTAACTTCAGGTCGGTATTGGAAGTAGTTGTGTCATAGTATTTCTTATTTACCTGTTGCCATTTCTCTAGAGACTGTCTGGTCTATTTTATTATTTGAAAGGTTCTTTGTAGTTTCCGAGCTAAATAGCCCTGGTAATCATATGTGTGCTTAGGAAGTTTTACGTCATCTAACAATGAGTTAGGCAGTCTTTACTGATAACCATAAAGCAGAAAATGTGGGGTTTCTCCTACTGTCTCATTCACGGTGTTATTCAAAGTAAACTGAACATCCTCCAAAGCTATATCCCAATCTTTTTGTAGCTGGACTAATGATAGTTCGCAGTAAATCCAGTATCTTCTTATTTGCCCTTTCTACTGTCCCATTTGAGCTCGACTTATAAGAAGCTATCTCAAATTTCTTAATGTCAAAAAATTCACAAAACTTCATTATTACTTCACTAATGAATTCGGGCGCATTGTCCGACAAAAGTACCTCCGGACGCGAATGTCTTTTGAGTATTCTGGTCTTTAAATCTTCTGCAACCGAAACAGCAGTTCTATCTCTAACTGGAACAATTTCTATGTACCGAGTCAAATAATCAATGAAAACCAGTACATACTTATTTCCTCTCAAAGTCTTTGGAAAGGGTCCCATATGATCCATCTGAACTACCTCAAAAGGGTTTAAATTACTAGGATATTTTTCTAAAGGAGCTCTGACATTTACATGACCTTTATGCCTATTACAAGTTTGACATTCATTTAAAAATTCTTTTGCTTCTTCACTGCACTTAGGCCCAAAATAATTCCTACTTATTGTTCTCAGAGTCTCCTTGATTCCTGGATGTCCTGCCAACTTGTGGGTATGTGTTATAGCTAATACTTCCTTAGTCAGTGTGTCAGGTACATATTGTCTAGAACAAGCACTCTTATCCCTGGCTTTCTCATATAATATCCCATTTATTAATTCAAAATCTGACCTAGAATCCTCATCTTGCGGCAAATCTCCTATTATTTTCCGGATATTTGGTTGCTTCCCTTGTTCTATTTTTACTCTCTCCAAATCTAACAGCTGAAACAAAAGGTGTTAGTCGTGATAACTCTTTCAGTATCCTCCTGTGCTCTAGATAATCCATCTGCTAAACTATTAAACTTACCTGGAATGTATCTAAATTCTGGAGCAAACTCTAGTACGATTAACCTTTAAGTTATTAATGAAAGCTCTTTTCTTAAATAGATCACAGATGGGTTTATGATTGGTAAGTACATTTACTTTGTGTCCTAACAAAATGTGCCGAAACTTTCTCAGGGCCCAATAAATGGTTAAGCATTCCTTTTCTGGGGTTTTTTAATTTCGTTCAGCCGCATTTAAGATTCTACTTGCATAATATACTACCCTCATTCGGGTTTTTGATTTCTGTAACAAAACTGCTCTTATTCCTATATTTGAAGCATCACATGCTAAGTAAAACTGCTTGCTAAAGTCTGGATACACTAAAATAGGATCTCAGATCAATTTCTCCTTCAACTCTTGAAAAGCCTACTCTTGTTCTGTTTTCCATTCAAACTCTACATCCTTCTTGGTTAATTCTATCAATGGTTTAGCTATAGTTGCAAAATTTTTGACAAATGGTCTATAGTATCCTATCATTCCTAAAAAATCTTCTTACACCTTTCAGATTTTGTGGAGGAGGATATTCCACAATAGCCTTTATTTTCCCTTCTTGCATGTGCAATCCATCAGCACTGATCACATTTCCTATATATTCTAAAGATTTCCTGAAGAATTGACATTTCTTAATCTTAATCTTTAATCTTGCCAGTCTTCATCGTTCTTAAACGATTTCAAATATTCTAAAATGACTCTCCATATCCTTGCTAAATATAATGACATCATCTAAATAGACTGACACATTCTCAATATCTCCTAAGATCTGTAAAATTAATCTTACAAAAGTCAATGGAGCTGATGTAAATCCAAATGGCAATACCTGAAATTATAAGTGTTCTTTATGTGTGCTGGAGGCAGTTAATTGATTTTATTCTTCGTCTAAAGTTACTTGACAATATCCACTTAGTAGATCTAAGGATGAGAAGATCTTTGCTCCTCCTAACTGAGCCAAAACATCATTTATTATAGGCATGGGCGTTTTATCAGGAACTGTGTTCGCATTCAACTTGCAATAATCCATCACTAATCTGTAACTTCCATATTTTTTGGAATTAACAACATGGGAGAATTATAAGGCGAATTAGGGGGTATGACCACTCCTCCTTCCTTCATTTTTTCTATCATTTTATCTACTACTGGACGTTGGCTGATAGGTAATCTATAATTAGGTATGAAAAAGGGCTTGGCTCCATCATCTTGGATTATCTTATGTCTTAACACCTCGGTCCTACCTAACCTATCACCCGTAGTTGCTATGCCCTGCCTATATTTATTTAAGGTTTCTATTAACCTTTTTCTGTACTCAGGAAAATTCGTGTTATCTATCTCCCTATCTATTCCTGCATCAATATTTCCTATGGTAAAGAATGCTTCCTCCTCTAACGGAATCATCTTATGCATAACTTCTATTCCTGTACAAAATTCGGTATCCGCTAACAAATGGAGTCTTTTTTCAGAATAATTCATGACATAAGTAGTACAGGCTAATCCCTCCATCTGAACTAATGAATTATCCATTCTGACATATTCTGGCAATCTTTCTGGGGTCAATATTACATTATTATTTTTGTGTAGGCGGGTTATTAAATATACTCTAGTAAGAGTATTGGGCAGTAGTACTACATCTCTAGCTAGCCTAAAGCTTATTTTATTTTCATCTGCTGTGCTGATCAGACTTATTTCTCCAGTTTGTACTTGAGTACAAAAACGTGAGTCTACATCTCCTTCGTCATGAGATTCCGTTTCTCTTAAGTGTCTTAACTCTTTTGAGTTCAATTTGCCTAGCAGCAAAACTTTTTGGAATTCCTTTTTATCATAAAGTCTTCTTTGTCTACATTTCCTTCCTTAGTATTGGTGCTGTCTTCACAAGGAGTAATTTCTCCTCTTCTATGTGCAATTGCTAAATTTTTTCTTTATCCTTGTCTTCTGGTTCTACTTTGATTCCCTTTTCTCTTTCTGAACCAGAGTGTGTTTCAACTATCGAAGCAGTCCCCTGCAAATTGGCCAAATTTGTAGTGAACTTGTCATCAATAAGTTGGAAACAGACATCCTGATCATTTCCCTTTAGATTTAGTCTTCTGTCCTTACAATAAAAAACTATGCCATAATGTTGCATTGTTTTAAAAGAAATCAAAGCTCGAGCGGGAAATGCTACTTCTTGAAAGACTAAAAATGGCACTTGACACGTGTTCTCTAACAATTCAGTGTTTAAATATATGGTTACTACATTTTTAATCTGATTGCCTTAACTAACATATCCTCACTCCTAATTGCGGAAATAGGTATGTTTAAATAATCAGTCAAGGTATGGAGCCCTATAATATTTACAGTACTATTTGAATCTCACAAACTAAGACATTCTTTACCTTCTATCTTGATATTTATTGTGGGTAATACTTACTGTCGGAAGGAAAAATATGTTGCTGGCAACGTGGATGCACCTCCGCTACCTACAACATACTTCCATTCATTGGTTTACCGATTTCCTGGACTCCTTTCCTGCTCTTCTGGTCACGTTCTGTTACCTTGTTTTTCTTTTGTGTAATTTGTAGGATTTGAGTTATCCTTTGCTTGTGCCTGAGGAGTACTTTCTGAGGGTTTATTAGACTTCTTATCTTGGTACCAACATTCTTGGTCTGTGTGACCTCGTCTTTGACAATACTTGCAATACCTATTCTTTGGTCTAGCTCCCTGATAATGATAATTTCTTCTAGATTTATATGTAACATTATAATTTCCCTTGCTTTGTTCATTTGTCTTATAAAGGGGCTGGTTATATTGATAATTTCTATTGTAATTCTTATTCTTACTGGACTCGTTATTCTTATATTCCCTGTAATTATGATATCTCTTTTGTATGGTAATCACCGAAAAAGTGACCTCTTCAATTTAGGTCACTTTTTTTCTGTATTTCATCCTGAATTCTGCTCAAAGTTTTTGTGAGTTTCTGGGTAGGATCTAACTCTATGTCTTTAAAAGCCTTCCTTTCTTTTTCACCAAAGGCTGCATACAACGTATCGTAAGCCATATAAGTCAGAATTTCATCTAAATCTACCAATTTGTTATTATCCTCACTAAACTTAGTTCTGTCTCCTACAGTGATCGTGGGTAATGACACAATATCTTCCCTAACTACTCCTAAATGATTCAGAACCTGGATATACAAACTGGGCATGGAATCCCCTTCAAATCTAGCTGAGGTAAATCTATATAAGTTCAACAACCGATCGATCTCCTTGGCCGATCACCACAATAATCTGCATTCCTCGTTGAACTCGTTAAAAGTTGTAATGTTTCCAAAAGCCTTACCGTTTAATGTAGTGTGAGCATCCCCCACGTCTACGTTGACTAACAACATGGCCTGTTTAATTTTTGCTACTTCATCAGTTATTTTAAAACTAGCGATCCTATGCTCTGTATCCGCTAACCACTTATCTACATTGTATTTCTATAATCTTTTTTTTTTCTGGATTATCCCTACCTATATTTCCACAAAACCGTGTGGTTTGTGTGATCAACCCAGCGGAATTCATATCGGGGATATTTGTTCTTGTAGGTCTTGAACTTCGGTTTCTCAAATTAGTATTTCTAGTCAAATTTTGATGTCTTCCTACACTAGCACTTCGCCTTCGTCTGTCTGCAGTTAATCTTAAGTCGTACTGGTATTGTGTGAGTCTTTGGAAAATATTATCAAGACTCATAGCCCAATATAAAAAAAAAGGAAAATTAAAACAGACCAAAATTTTCTTATGAGAGACAAATGCTCTAACTTCCTATTCTATAGAGAGACATTATTAATTATGCAATAAAACAAGAGAGCGAACGAAAACATGCAAGATACTCACATATCCTTGGGACATTAGCTCCCTTTGTTTTCCCTCTACTTTCTTGAGATTATGTTTCAAATTTCTTCGACACGTATAGTGCAACACGTATCTGAAATAAGGCCTCTATTAGTTCAAACACTTAATATAACACGGCAAAGTATCCCTTAACACTGCCACTGATTTGTGATGATTACTTAGTTTTCTTGTAATACAGCTTCACAGTAAATCTTCTTATTGATTATCTAGTATTTTATTTAACTTTACTTACTAATTCCTAAGTGCATTTAAGTCCATCTTATATTTGATAATTATTGATTTCTCTCAGGAATTGTTTTAAGAAAAGTTACGTGGGTGAGGGATTCACTGTGTTGCTTTGGTTCCTTTACTTGGACTTAAGGAAGTTGAACAGTCCTGTACAATGCAATCACATTAAAAAGAGTTTACATCTGTAGCGATGAATTCAGAAGTATTGAAACTGGCTGAAGAATTGGATGTTTGCTTGCTTTAATTGGTCCTATACGTCAATCATAGGCCGTCTGCCGTCGCTGAAGTATGAGCCTCCGTCAGGTGTGGGGAAGGCTAGCGCGATGTTCTAATCGTCGGGGTCACTCTGGGTCATCACGCTAAGCACCCGCAGTCTTTCATGTGCGTGAGAAATAGTTCTGTGTCGTCCTTCATTTCAAGCGATAAAATAATTCCCCTACTTCCTCGGCTGCTAAACGGTCCAGAATATACGCCGTCCTTCAGGTAATGTATGTGCAGCTACGACTCGTTGTTCACCTCGAGTCGGCAAGTTAAGGTAGGTCCTTAGACCTAGTATACTGAGTGACTTTCTCTGAAAAGACCAGCCACCCCTCACTGTTGTCCTGGTCGTGTCAAGCTGTCCTCAATCACATGACAATTCCTTGGTTTTCGCGTCTCTCCTTGCCTTGGCCTTCATGAGTCATTATTGAGAAGTGAATATGAACCAGGATGTCGTGAAAAATATCACACTACTCAGCGCTTTTCGCCCAAAAAACCTGTCTAACTTCCCGTTCGCTCTCGTCTCTCTCTACAAGTCTTTCTATATCTTTACAATTACTACTAACTGCATTTGTCTCTCCATTTCTTATTAACTAATAAAAATCATGAATAAATGCATCAATAATATGTATAAACCTTCTGCATATGACTTTCATTCAAATAAATCATTTGTCTGACACACACACACACACACATATATATATATATATATATATATATATATATATATATATATATATATATATATATATATATATATATATATATATATATATATATATATATATATATATATATATATATATATATATATATATATATATATATATATATATATATATATATATATATATATATATATATATATATATATATATATATATATATGTATATATATATATATATATATATATATATATATATATATATATATATATATATATACATATATATATATGTATATATGTTACAGTCAATATCTAAATCCAGGCAATTTGTAAAGTTACTGAACTTTGCAGGCAATATGTGAATTACCTGGTTCACCCAGTCAATTTACAAATCAGCTAAAAATTGCAGACAATTTATAAATTGACTAAAATTCTAATGGATTTTCTTGGCATATTGACTGAATTGAACCCCGGAATGGATATTCGGTCAGTTTACCTACTGAAACTTTGTGTGCTGTTGTCTGGGTAGTTTATTATTGTGCGTGTGTGAGAGACCATTGCTAACACAGAAAGTATGGCGTGTTCTGAGGAAGTATTTTTTTTGACGAAAAGTAGTTGTTGACGAAAAGTAGTTGTTGACAAAAATTAGAGTGATAGAGGAACTCAAAGTAGCATCATCTGCAGAAAAAAAAATAAATTGAATCGGCAGTATTACATCCTTGGAAATTATGATGTTCTTTAGTGTGGTGACGTTGAAAAGACGGAATGATAGAAGTCAAGAACCGATTTATTTTGTGCAAATTGGGGATAAGTTTGACACAAGAAAACGTATTCATATTACTTTGGGACATGGTGGAAGAGATAAAATAGTCAAGGTTTTATCAAGATATGCAAATGTTACTAGAGATACTGTAGGACTGTTCAATTCTTTGTGTTCAGTATCAAAAGGGTCAAAAGTTTGTGGTATGTGAATCAAGAGTGGTAACAGATGTTCTTTTGAAACTCCACAAACTTTCGAGTCTTATGGGCCACTCACGTAATCATTCATTATTACCTTTGAAATTAGCTTGTGTTTTTTATCACAATTAAGGCCTTCAACTGATCCCTGACACTGAATATGCCTTGGTTTACCCTGAAACATTAACAAATCTGGCCAAAGAAGTTTAAGTTCCAAATGTCAAATGTTGTAAATTTACTACCATTATTGCTTTAATGAATTTGAGGTGGCCCAAACATTAAAAAGATGTCCATTTGTTGGAATGCATCATCAGTTGCCATTTTGGAAATTAAGGGGCAAAATAAGCAATACTTTTTTAAATGATCTTGATACAACATTATCCACTAATATTTACCTTTCATACAAGACTACATGTCAACAACATCCACCTGATTTGACAAAATTGGTCGTAAATCTTTTCCGTTTCTTTTGACACTGAACACAAAGAATTGAACAGTCCTACAGTATCTCTAGTAACATTTGCATATCTTAATGAAACCTTGACTATTCTATCTCTTCCACCATGTCCCAAAGTAATATGAATACGTTTTCTTGTGTCAAACTTATCATCAATTTGCACAAAATAAATCGGTTCTTGACTTCTATCATTTCGTCTTTTCAACGTCAACACACAAAAGAACATCATAATTTCCAAGGATGTAATACTGCCGATTCAATTTATTTTTTCTGCAGATGATGCTACTTTAAGTTCCTCTATCAGACTCTAGTATTCAATTTTAAGCAGCAGTAATGAATTTGAATCCGAGTTTTACTTCAACAACTACTTTTCGTCAAAAAAATACTTCCTCAGAACACGCCATACTTTCTGTTTTAGCAATGGTCTCTCACACACGCACAATAATAAACTACCCAGACAACAGCACACAAAGTTTCAGTAGGTAAACTGACCGAATATCCATACCAGGGTTCAATTCAGTCAATATGCCAAGAAAATCCATTAGAATTTTAGTCAATTTATAAATTGTCTGCAAATTTTAGCTGATTTGTAAATTGACTGGGTGAACCAGGCAATTCACATATTGCCTGAAAAGTTCAGTCACTTTACAAGTTGCCTGGATTTAGATATTGACTGTAACATATATATATATATATATATATATATATATATATATATATATATATATATATATATATATATATATATATATATATATGTATGCATATATATATATATATATATATATATATATATATATATATATATATATATATATATATATATATATATATATATATGAAATTCGTTCAAAGGAGTAACATAATAAACAAATAATAAATATGCTATACAAAGTAGTGCTAAATCAAAGGAATGACGTAACAAATAATAAAAAAAATGGAAAATAGAAATAGCACACATTTAGAATCTTTTAAGACTTTGTACTACTAAAATATCTACTTTAAGTTCCATGGCAAAATATATGTCTTCGACTTCATCATCATCCTCATCAACGTTATGATTTTTATTAAATTTCCCAAATTGCAAATTAAGTACAATACCCGAGGTACATCCCTTAGTGACCTATCTTCATAAAATGGTTGTAAGCCTTCTATTCGTTTTGGATTTGTTCATACGTGTATTTTATAAGTCAGTTCCCTACAATTAGATGCACAACTTCTAAGTACCTTTCATGAACTCTTTAATCATGTATATTACCAAGTTAAGTTATTTAACAACACACCAAAAGCTCATGTGCCAAGCCTCAACATTCTTATTGTTTACTTTAAGGAGACTGTAAATGATACATACAGTTTGGGTATTGTGGTATTCTTATTTTGTGTGAGAATATAGATCTACCTAGAACAATGGTTTCTCCAAAATACGTATAAACTGGTTTAGCTTGCTCTGGAACTTTATTTGAGAGACCTTCAAATGCATTATAGATTTCCTCTGGTGTACAGTTCCAAAATCGCTATCAAATATTTGATTTAGAAATCTCTTGGCATCAGAGATGTCATGGAGATCTATCCAAAACTGCAGGCTCAAGTAGCCGCAATAAAGGGACATAAAAAGATAAAGCAAGGAAAACCTACTAACTGACACTAAGGGTGAAAATCCAAATGGCTCACTTCAAGGACTTGAAATGAAAGGACAGGGGAGGATTCTGTATGCTTAACTATGGAAAGCAATGGCATTTTAGCTCTAACTGTCCTCTTTCGGATTTAAAAAGATGATACTCTTCCAGGGATAGAGGCAAATCAACTTATACCTTTGTAAAAAATATGACCTAGCCTTCTGTTGCAATCCCTATAGAGGAGGATCTTCGTAGTAATGAGAAGACTTCTTAAAGTATTCCTAGTATCTGGTGAGAAGGAACTATGGCCTCGACCTCCATAAAATCAGACTCATCCTAACAAGGTGAGAAGGAGCAAAGACAGATATCTTGATGTAAGGAACCCTGATGGGTCCAGTAGTGCTTCTCCCTTTTCTTATCCACTGGGATGAGAGGCGTGGTATCAATAGGAGTTGAAATATTCATTCAAGTAATGATGTGAATTTTAGATGTAGATGCGTGCACATCATAATAAGTAACTGTGTTATAGATAAGGAAATAAATCAATTTTTTTTCTAAAACATATATAACATTATTATTATTATTATAAACCAAACTTCAACAAAGAGCTGCAAAAGAATAGGGAAAAGAAAGTGTGTAAAAGAAAAATTATACCAGTAAATCAAATCATGACGAATAGAAAAGCATAATAAGTAAAAGATACGAGTAAGACATATACAGTATAAACTTACTCAATAATAATGCACTTGCACCAAGTTTGAACTTCTGAATTTCAACATTTCAATTTCAGTATTAAGAAGATAACTCTACAACGTTTAAGGAACCATGATGAAAATCTGTAATTTTAGCCTAATAAAAAAAAATCAAGAATATTAGAATTAACTCCATTTTTAGTACATCAATGGGAATATAGCCTGAATGCAAAGGATGCACAATGAACTAATTGACCCACAGTGCCAGAGATTAGGATCTAGATCACAGATAGGAAATTTAATGGACCTTAAGTTTCTCTTTTGCAATTTAAGGTAAGATCCAGATGCTGAAGAGCAGTTAGGAAAACAATATGCAAACTTTGGCAAAACAATATAATTATATTTACACAATATACCAGTACCTGGGCAATTGAAGCAGAGGCGAATCAGATAGATTTTTGTAGAATTATTTTTCAATCAAGAATTACACCTGGGAAAAAAAAAAAAAAAAAAAAAAAAAAAAAAAAAAAAAAAAAAAAGCATTTTGTTAGGAATATATCTTTGACCTACCAATAATCCTATTTTGATTTTCATTACGGAATAACTTCGTCCTCATTATACATTAATGATAGCTAAATCTCTCTTAAATGACTAGCAACAACAGGTCTACACTAAGAGGAATGATATGAAAGGAAGCGGGTATTATAGACTGCATAAGAAGCAAGCTTGTTTTCAGGGCCAAGATAAATATGATATGTACACAATATGAAGATTATAAGCCAAAACAAGTACCCCAAATACATAGAAATTATCTTCTAGTATCACTATGGCATCATGACCAACTGTTAATTTTCTAACCCTAATTAGAAATTTATTAGAAGTTTTAAAAACCAAATCACCAGATTTAAAAACGAGGACCTGAATTCAAAGGGGAAACAATAATCAAATATTAATAATGACTTCATATCCTGAGTCAAAGTTTTTTTTTACTGCGATGTTGGAAATTGTAAGAAAAGTTTCAGTAAGCCAAACTGCAAACCTGGACACTTGGGTAGTCTTAAGTACATGTCTCCAGACGTTTTGCCAACAGACTCAAAACTTTATATAATATGGAAGTTATGGGAATCGAACATCAATTAACTGGGCTTCTAAAGTAGTAGCATCAGTAATTTTTCAACAACTGTAAAGAATATTTTTTCTGAATAAAGTGCAGAAAATATCAGTCATTCTAGGAGCTAAGAGAAAGGTTATCTTCAAAAGCAATAAAATTAGAAAAATATTATTCAGTTCTCTGCTTTCATATATAGAGATCTATTTAACGATTCCAAACTAGTCAATTTAGCTGCGAGTGATTGCTTTTTTTTTCTCTCTACTAAGTAAACTAAATCATCCAAAAATGTTTGACTAAAGTTCTAGCTAAATTAGTTCCATAGTGGAGATTATGGGGATGAAATGAACTCTCTAACAGATCCTCCTTATCAATACCTTTTTTATTGGCATTGTTCCATTAATTGAATGTAGCTTATTTCAGATTTAGATTTATTTCTTGATTACAAAATTCAGTTTTGTTAAGCATATAACCTAATTCTTCTTAAATTGCACAAAACATTGGTACAACAAGAAAGTCTTCCAAGATTTTTTGACATCTCTATATAGAGGAAGTGTTTTAATTCAATCATCGTGCAATGTTTTGAATATTGTTCTCCTATCTGGTCTTCAGCGCCTGACTATTATCTCTACTTATTAGATAATTTATATAGTTCTTTGAAACTCTATCCCTGATATGAATACTAATCACTGGCAACGTCGTTCAATTAAATCTTTCTTCTTGTTGTTTAAGATATTTCATCATTATGATCATCCATTGCATTTAGATCTTTCTAGACAATACAATCTATTACTTAATAAAAGGCATATACATAGTTTTAACTATTGACATTTTTATCACAAGTCTCAGTATTCTAAAAGTTTCATTCCGGCTGTGACCAAATTGCGGAATGTTCTTTCCGATTAGATACTTGAAGCAGGGGAAGCTCAGAACATCAAACTAGTTATAGTATATAGAGGTTACATGTTACTTATATGTTTAACATTATTATTCATCTTAATATATTCATTCTTCTTCCTTTCTTTCATAATTTACCGTTTACTTTTCCATTTCTTATATATAAAGTGTATG
>NC_090739.1:91390779-91403279 GCF_036898095.1 Palaemon carinicauda | reverse complement strand
CGCAGATTTACAGGCAAAGAATGCTGCAGCTGAGTTGCTACCAAGAAGCTATCCCATCCTTTATAATGATTTTTTACCTAACATTAAGAATTTCTTTTATGATACTTGGCAACAGTATTGGGATAATCTAGTTGGAAATTACATGAGAGAAATAACGAATGTTATATCTCATTGGAGGTATAACATGATGCCACAAAAGTGTGAGACTACTCTTTCTCGTCTCCGCATTAGTCACAGTCTGTTGACACACGAGTTTCTGATGACTGGCCAACATCAGCCATATTGCAAAAAATGTTTGGTACCCTTGTCAATGAGACTTTTGTTGATTGAATGCCCCACATTTAGCACTGTAAGCAATATATATCTCTTTGAGGGGTGAAGATGGTGGATACATCCTTGTCAAAATATTTGAGCAGGATGTGTTGTACTATGCTAGTGATATTTTTAGATGTATTTCAGTAGATATTCTGCAAGCTATTTAAATTTTATATTGATATCTTCAACTTTATGGTTTATATTGAATATTCTTTATCCCTTGTTTATAACAAACAATATCGGCGTCAATGATCTTCGATGTAAGGATCCCCGGGAACTCTGAATCAATCAATCAATCACAGATTAACCTTGGATCAGGTTTTAGACGGTCCGGGACAATCCGGGAGGTCGATGTAACTCTAGCATAAGAAGAGCATCTTTCTCATTAGCCTTAGCTTTTCTTGGAATCCCTTCGTAGTAATAACTAATGGCTCTTCAAGTGAAATGTCTTGCATTTCTTATTTTGATTTGATAAAGCCTTTCCCTTTTCTTTGTACGTTTACGACGGCATGAAAATATTAAATCAATGTTTATGTACTATTTCAGTCCTCAAAAAAGCGTCTTGCTGCAGATTAATATGAAATATGAAAACCTCCACTGTAATACAATTTGATGTTATTTGGCAAACAGTCACTTTGTAAATGTTCTTACCGTTACGATGAACATACCATTATTAGATAACATTAACATTGTTGCTTTCATCATATTTGCAGATCCAGACCGAAGATTAAACAGACAAATGCTGTTAGCAAATATCGAGTTCAGAACGCAAATAATGAAGGATAAAGAAATCTGGCGCTGGTGTTGCAAACAAAACAAGTATTAAAGTTACTGAACTGTTCATTATTGTATCAACGAGAGCGAAAGCAAAACTATCCATAAAAATATACAGACTGAGTGTTGAGAAGTAATTAGGATCAGGTTTGTTTTCGGCGAGAACACGTGTGAAGCGGAGCAGATGACACTATCATGTTTCCAGCGAAAGATAAAAAGGAATCAGCCCCGGGGATGAGAATTGGGTTATGTAAACACAGCGGGAAATCTGCCACAATCTTTTTCAAAAAGAGCAAAGTTCACTATTTCAGAGTTGCGTAACAACAAGAACATTGATATTTATTTGAAATATCATATACTACCAAGAGCTAAAAATTCATTTATGACACATGGCGATGATTTACAAGATATTTTCTTTACTATTTACAGAACCACCTGTATCCCCTTATTATTAAAAAAAAAGAAAAAAAAAGAAAGAAAAAAAAATCGAGTTGCGACAAAATAGAATGCTCAACTGTAAGTAATGTGCAAGACAGGGCGTTATCACAACTCCGTGCAACGTGTTTGAAATAAAAGCTAAATGTACAAGGTCTAAGTATCCGATGAAACTTGAAAAAAATGTGAGTATGGTTTATGTATTTATTCCATTAAAGTGAAATTCGGCTTAGAATAGAGTATCTGGACTACGCTAAGATAATTGTATATATTGAACAAATATCTCTATTAAAAAATCTTGATGAATAATATTAGGACAAAAATGGGAAAAAAAGAGAAAAGTCGAAATCTAGTTATTTTATAAACGAATGCAAATATATTGTGGTTTCTATTCATTGATATAAAAATCTTGACTTCCAAGACTAAATAGATATGAAGAAAAGAGAGCTGCCGAAGACAGCCGGTAATAGAAGAAAATCAAAGATGATGAAAATTGGGTGTAAAGAGTCAGAGAAAATTTGAACTTTGTTTTCCCGACTATATTGGTATTTTCCTCAGTTCTTAACTTTGTAAGAAAGAATTTGCAAACATAATTCAAATAAACAACCATGAAAAGCTTTAGCCGAGATTAAACATTCAGTTAACAAAGAGATTACAATAAATGTAATGATAATCACAAGGTAAACTATAATTTTCAGTAATATTTGGTGTATTATCAAATTATGAAAAATACATTGAAAGGCCATTTTAATTCTGGAAAAATGGAGACAAATGTCGATAATAAATGTGACATAAATCATTATGTTTAGATTGATAACTATAATAAACATTGTTAATAAAATCATTATTATCATTTCTTTTATTTATTAATGTTGTTATTTTAATCAGTTATATTTTCTTATTATTATTTATATATTATCAATAATCATTTACTCATTTTCATTACAAAATATTATTGTTTAGATTATCCTTATCAGTAATTTTATTATGTCCGTGTCAATCATTTCTTTTTGTTAGAATGATATAATGCAATTATGAGTCCTTTAAATGATTATCCTATTGTCAGTATTACCATGTTAAATCTTAAAAGGACCATTTCAGTGAAGCCAGTCATTTTTCGTTTACCGTTTTTCACTTGTTTCTGTAACCGGGATCATTTTGACATGAAATTAGCTTTTATAGTTTCTTTTACTGATTTCTTATGTCTAGAACACTAGCCATTAACACCACGCCTCCACTGCACACCCATTCTACTCCGAAAAAATTAACTGTTAAAGCTTGTATATGATATTTATAATTCAGATAATGTCATCAAACTAAATATCACAATGATTTTCTTTTCATGATCGCATAAAATTAAGTAATTTCAGGATAGAACCTATTTAGATTAATAACAATCATGTTTGTGGAATCATATTCTCTAATGAAATTACTTGGCTTATTAAACCTACAGGATGGATGAGTTGATAAAATTGATAACGAATAGAGATCACCTTAATGTTCGATTCTCACTTCCTCTTGTAAGCTGAAACAACGGTTCCATGTAACGGCACAATACATAAAATAATATGGAAATTTATTTTGTCCAAAGTTGTCGTAATTACTGTAAACAAATAATCTTGGTTTTGGCACTTGATATACTTTTAAGGATGGGTCGCCCAATTATTTCAGGTTATATAAATATAATTGACATAATGATATGGATTTTTTTTTTTTTTTTTTTTTTTTTTTTATTGAGCCATACATCCGCAAGGAGGATTTCCGACTGAGCTAAAAGTTTCCTCGAGCTCTGGTGACATCACTCGCTCACCCCAAAACCATCCACACCCCTTTCGTGCCTCATATTTTCTAGGTTCAGGCAAGTGGTTTTAAATTTATTAAAAGCTCTCTCGCCATATCCGGATATCGGATTTTTTCTTTCTAATATCAAAAAGGTTATGAACTGAAGCTGCCATCTACCATAAAAAATAAAAAAAAAATCTTGCTTGTATGCGCAACTGGCTGTTTGTTTCCAAGGTAGACAACACAGTATGATAATAAAAATGTCATCTGAAATCCCAGAACAAACTGCTAAATAAAACCTATTTTCTGAAAACAGCTAGAGTCCCCCGTTTAAAGTATTGTTTTCACTCAATGTGAAATCTAAATGTATGGCCTAGATGCTATATCACTTCCAACACATGGCAGAGGAAATGTGATAAGAAAAAGAAAAATTATTCATTGTTCCGAGGATAATTATGAATATTTTTCGATTAAGCATTGCTCGGAGGAAGATGTTGTGACCAGAATAATTTGTCCCAGAGACGGACATCAAATCCGTTAAACATGAGTCTGAATCCTTTTTTTGGGAACATTGTGTCTCTAAGCAAGTCCGTGATCTTGAAGTTAGTGATGATGATGTTGAGGAGTTACTGGAAAACCACAGCACACAGTTTACTATAATGGAACCTCACGACCTTGTTAGTGTTCTTAAAATATTTTAATTGTTCATTACTTCGATTGTGGTATATTCATTTACATATTTCCTTTCTTCACTGGGCTACTTTTCCCTTTCGGAGACCTTGGGCATAAGCAGCCTGCTTTTCCATATAGGGTTGTAGCTTAGCTTGTAATAATAATAATAATAATAATAATAATAATAATAATAATAATAATAATAATAATAATAATAATAATAATTAGATCATCAAATGGCAACTGAAGAAATTTATTCAGAGGATGAAGATGGAAAAGATGATGGCCAAAATTCAGTGATTAAGAAAATAAGGGCAAAGTAAGGGGAATTACTGACTCTAGGAAATATTTCACCTAGATGAATCTAAATGAAATAGTATCATTGACATTTCTAATGACAGTGCAGTGCAAAGCCAGCATAAATGAAAAAAAATATAATGTTTTGTAGAGACACAGAGTGATTTTCAAAGGCCGACAACAAAAAGGGCAAATGTGCATAAGAACAACGGAAACCAGTCTACCCTACTTGATTATCTGGGAATGGGGTCCCCATACAAGCTATAAAGCCTTTACTTCCTTACTACCTTCCTCCTCAAAGGACTCTAGCTGTTTTCAGAAAATAGGTTTTATTTTGCAGTTTGTTCTGGGATTTCAGATGACATTTTCATTATCATACTGTGTTGTCTACCTTGGAAACAAACAGCCAGTTGCGCATACAAGCAAGATTTTTTTTTTGTTTTTTTATGGTAGATGGCAGCTTCAGTTCATAACCTTTTTGATATTAGAAAGAGAAAATCCGATATCCGGATATGGCGAGAGAGCTTTTAATAAGTTAAAACCACTTGCCTGAACCTGGAAAATATGAGGCACGAAAGGGGGTGGATGGTTTTGGGGTGAGCGAGTGATGTCACCAGAGCTCGAGGAAACTTTTAGCTCAGTCGGAAATCCTCCTTGCGGATGTATGGCTCAATAAAAAAAGAAAAAAAAAATCAGGTATATAGTTATCATTATGTCAATTATATTTATATAACCTGAAATAATTGGGCGACCCATCCTTAAAAGTATATCAAGTGCCAAAACCAAGATTATTTGTTTACAGTAATTACGACAACTTTGGACAAAATAAATTTCCATATTATTTTATGTATTGTGCCGTTACATGGAACCGTTGTTTCAGCTTACAAGAGGAAGTGAGAATCGAACATTAAGGTGATCTCTATTCGTTATCAATTTTATCAACTCATCCATCCTGTAGGTTTAATAAGCCAAGTAATTTCATTAGAGAATATGATTCCACAAACATGATTGTTATTAATCTAAATAGGTTCTATCCTGAAATTACTTAATTTTATGCGATCATGAAAAGAAAATCATTGTGATATTTAGTTTGATGACATTATCTGAATTATAAATATCATATACAAGCTTTAACAGTTAATTTTTTCGGAGTAGAATGGGTGTGCAGTGGAGGCGTGGTGTTAATGGCTAGTGTTCTAGACATAAGAAATCTGTAAAAGAAACTAAAAAAGCTAATTTCATGTCAAAATGATCCCGGTTACAGAAACAAGTGAAAAACGGTAAACGAAAAATGACTGGCTTCACTGAAATGGTCCTTTTAAGATTTAACATGGTAATACAGACAATAGGATAATCATTTAAAGGGCTCATAATTGCATTATATCATTCTAACAAAAAGAAATGATTGACACGGACATAATAAAATTACTGATAAGGATAATCTAAACAATAATATTTTGTAATGAAAATGAGTAAATGATTATTGATAATATATAAATAATAATAAGAAAATATAACTGATTAAAATAACAACATTAATAAATAAAAGAAATGATAATAATGATTTTATTAACAATGTTTATTATAGTTATCAATCTAAACATAATGATTTATGTCACATTTATTATCGACATTTGTCTCCATTTTTCCAGAATTAAAATGGCCTTTCAATGTATTTTTCATAATTTGATAATACACCAAATATTACTGAAAATTATAGTTTACCTTGTGATTATCATTACATTTATTGTAATCTCTTTGTTAACTGAATGTTTAATCTCGGCTAAAGCTTTTCATGGTTGTTTATTTGAATTATGTTTGCAAATTCTTTCTTACAAAGTTAAGAACTGAGGAAAATACCAATATAGTCGGGAAAACAAAGTTCAAATTTTCTCTGACTCTTTACACCCAATTTTCATCATCTTTGATTTTCTTCTATTACCGGCTGTCTTCGGCAGCTCTCTTTTCTTCATATCTATTTAGTCTTGGAAGTCAAGATTTTTATATCAATGAATAGAAACCACAATATATTTGCATTCGTTTATAAAATAACTAGATTTCGACTTTTCTCTTTTTTTCCCATTTTTGTCCTAATATTATTCATCAAGATTTTTTAATAGAGATATTTGTTCAATATATACAATTATCTTAGCGTAGTCCAGATACTCTATTCTAAGCCGAATTTCACTTTAATGGAATAAATACATAAACCATACTCACATTTTTTTCAAGTTTCATCGGATACTTAGACCTTGTACATTTAGCTTTTATTTCAAACACGTTGCACGGAGTTGTGATAACGCCCTGTCTTGCACATTACTTACAGTTGAGCATTCTATTTTGTCGCAACTCGATTTTTTTTTCTTTCTTTTTTTTTCTTTTTTTTTAATAATAAGGGGATACAGGTGGTTCTGTAAATAGTAAAGAAAATATCTTGTAAATCATCGCCATGTGTCATAAATGAATTTTTAGCTCTTGGTAGTATATGATATTTCAAATAAATATCAATGTTCTTGTTGTTACGCAACTCTGAAATAGTGAACTTTGCTCTTTTTGAAAAAGATTGTGGCAGATTTCCCGCTGTGTTTACATAACCCAATTCTCATCCCCGGGGCTGATTCCTTTTTATCTTTCGCTGGAAACATGATAGTGTCATCTGCTCCGCTTCACACGTGTTCTCGCCGAAAACAAAACCTGATCCTAATTACTTCTCAACACTCAGTCTGTATATTTTTATGGATAGTTTTGCTTTCGCTCTCGTTGATACAATAATGAACAGTTCAGTAACTTTAATACTTGTTTTGTTTGCAACACCAGCGCCAGATTTCTTTATCCTTCATTATTTGCGTTCTGAACTCGATATTTGCTAACAGCATTTGTCTGTTTAATCTTCGGTCTGGATCTGCAAATATGATGAAAGCAACAATGTTAATGTTATCTAATAATGGTATGTTCATCGTAACGGTAAGAACATTTACAAAGTGACTGTTTGCCAAATAACATCAAATTGTATTACAGTGGAGGTTTTCATATTTCATATTAATCTGCAGCAAGACGCTTTTTTGAGGACTGAAATAGTACATAAACATTGATTTAATATTTTCATGCCGTCGTAAACGTACAAAGAAAAGGGAAAGGCTTTATCAAATCAAAATAAGAAATGCAAGACATTTCACTTGAAGAGCCATTAGTTATTACTACGAAGGGATTCCAAGAAAAGCTAAGGCTAATGAGAAAGATGCTCTTCTTATGCTAGAGTTACATCGACCTCCCGGATTGTACCGGACCGTCTAAGACCTGATCCAAGGTTAATCTGTGATTGATTGATTGATTCAGAGTTCCCGGGGATCCTTACATCGAAGATCATTGACGCCGATATTGTTTGTTATAAACAAGGGATAAAGAATATTCAATATAAACCATAAAGTTGAAGATATCAATATAAAATTTAAATAGCTTGCAGAATATCTACTGAAATACATCTAAAAATATCACTAGCATAGTACAACACATCCTGCCCAAATATTTTGGCAAGGATGTATCCACCATCTTCACCCCTAGCCTCAAAGAGATATATATTGCTTACAGTGCTAAATGTGGGGCATTCAATCCACAAAAGTCTCATTGACAAGGGTACCAAACATTTTTTGCAATATGGCTGATGTTGGCCAGTCATCAGAAACTCGTGTGTCAACAGACTGTGACTAATGCGGAGACGAGAAAGAGTAGTCTCACACTTTTGTGGCATCATGTTATACCTCCAATGAGATATAACATTCGTTATTTCTCTCATGTAATTTCCAACTAGATTATCCCAATACTGTTGCCAAGTATCATAAAAGAAATTCTTAATGTTAGGTAAAAAATCATTATAAAGGATGGGATAGCTTCTTGGTAGCAACTCAGCTGCAGCATTCTTTGCCTGTAAATCTGCGTTCTCATTTCTAGACATACTTACATGCGCCAGAACCTAACAAAATTGAACTGTTGTATGTATCTCTCAGTCCAATAACAAAAATCCACTATAACATTTTTAGAATAAAAGGCTTACTGGAATTAGAAATCCTAAATATTGGACACTTCTTGCATCACTAAAAATGGTAAAATTGCACTCGTCTTTTAACGCTTTACTTTAATAGTGGTTAGTGTGCCATATAGTTGGGCAGTAAACATTGAAGATACTAGAGGAAGGGCACATCTACAATTAATAGCACTATCAGTATATATAAAAGTAGATTCCCTATGTTCTTCAACATGATCCATAAGAAGAAACCTGACTTCTAAGCCAGTCGTGTTGTTTTTCATACCAATAAGACATTTACAGAAAGATATCTCTGGTAATTTCCAAGGAGGGGGTTGATGATATCATAAATAGAAGAACTACTTTTAGCTGTATCAAGATGTTTATTATTTGTTCTACACGAAAACTATAACGTTAAAGAGATTTTGGGGGTAACTCAAAACATCTGTAATATCTTACAAGGTTTGCAGTCTGATAGGCTAAAGAATTAGGAAATATTTGCAACATAACATATATCAAACATTAGAAGACTTTCTGTAAAGGACTAAAGGTAATTCTCCACTGTCAACAAAGACGATTGCGATAGGTGAAATTTTAAGGGCAGCTATTGCCAATCTGATACCAATTTGGTTTATGGAATCTAAAATCTTTAATCGGTTTCGGGTGGTTGATGGATATATTTCACACTCATAACTAATTTTGGAAAAGATTAAGGCCTTGTGTGTATAACTTTAATGTAGTTTTTTTTTTTCGGTCTGCTTCCCTGTGATGTATGGGACAGAACTTTTAAAAGATTCATAGCCTCAATACATTTTACTTTTAAGGCTTTCAACTGAGGGTTTCAAGTCACCGTGCAATCAAATATCAATCGTAAAAAAATCTAGCTTCGCCTACACATGAGATCCGTTGACCTTTGTAATACATATATCCGGGTCTGAATGTACAATTAGATTCAGAAGTCCCCCGCCACTCAGGGGAAATCGTTTGTCAGAGGTTTCTAGTGTTACCGTGACAATAGAATTAAAAGGTTGCATTTCTTACTCCTTTCAATGAAGAGGGCGGAGCCTTATCCAACCTCAGCGAACGCATGAAAATATTACAAATCGAGCTACAATATTTCATACAATGTTATTATTCACGTCGTGAGTATCCACTACTAATACACAACATATACACACACGCACACGCATATATATATATATATATATATATATATATATATATATATATATATATATATATATATATATATATATATACATACATATATATATATATATATATATATATATATATATATATATATATATACATATATACACATATATATATATATATATATATATATATATATATATATATATATATATATATATATATATATATATATATATATATATATGTATATATATATATATATATATATATATATATATAAATAAATATACATTTATATATATATATATATATATATATATATATATATATATATATACATATATATAAATATGTATATATATATATATATATATATATATATATACATATATATATATATATATATATATATATATATATATATATATATATATATATATAAATATATATAATTTTATATATATATATATATATATATATATATATATATATATATATATATATATATATATATATATATATATATATATCATGAATCCGTAAAAACGTATGGAAATCAATAGAGTGTCATAGTTCAACAACTCCTTTAGTTAAAAGCTACATTAGATTGTTCTGAGTCCCAACAATAGTTTCATTTATGGTTATATGTAAAATATTCATTAAAAAAACATTAATTTAGTTATACAGGCCTTGAGGACATTCAGAGAGAGAGAGAGAGAGAGAGAGAGAGAGAGAGAGAGAGAGAGAGAGAGAGAGAGAGAGAGAGAGAGAGAGAGAGAGAGTTAATCTAGTAGTTAATCTAGTAATTGACAACCTCACAGATTCAATTTGAGACTTTCATGCATATCAAAAGGATTTTGCTTGATATTGCAATGTTTCCAATAAAAATGATTGTATTATGCTTAGAAACACTCATCAGTGTTTTAAAATGATAGCTTGACTATTAAAGACTTCCATCGGCCTTTTGATATCCATAGATCACAACATTTTATAATACAAAAGGATACTTTACCCTAGAATATTTCCAATGTCATTCTGATTCAAGAGGATGAGCCATCTTAGCTTAGGGTTCGTAAACCACTTGCCCTTTACTCAATTATTTTATTTTCGTATTCCTTTTTTGGTGAGCTTTGCCGTCTAATCGTCTGTGATCTGGGCAAAGAACGATTAGCATTGACATTTGAGCTAGAATTTTAAATATTTACAGGAAAATCTTTGGTTTGTTGGTAGTTTTATCTTTGTCATAAGATCTTTAATTCACCTGAAAATTACCGAGAGCTTATGACAAAATTGGAGATAGTTGGCACAGATTTTAGATAACGGGATAATTTTGTTGGATTTAAATGCTGATCCAAATAATGGGTGAATTTGAAAATAAAAAGATTAGCTGTAATTAGCGAGTCGTTGTGTTTTGAGTGTTTGGAGGATTTGTTATTAAGGATCCTTATACCGGCATTTGCCCGTCTCGAAGTTATACTACTTAGTTAATGTAGACTATTATGTTCTGCAGTCCTCCACATGAAGTACGTTGTCCCATTAATTAGCTTATTACGAAAGTGCTCTGTCAGATAATTTGTCCATTTGCTTTAAAATCAACCAAGATATTTTCGTTAACTGGAATAATTGTAAAAAAAAATATGATCAAAATTAATATACAAAATTTTTTTGAGTCGTATTGGGTTTCAATCAATTTTAGGAAAACACGAATAGAGAGGGATTTCATGCACAAATAATACCCAAGTTGATCATTTTACACGATACTGTATTCTCTTAAGTTTACAAGGGCGCCCTTAATTATGATTACGTTACGTTACTCAGGAAAATCCCTACGAAAAATGGTACTCGTTTTGGCCCACATTTTGGCACCTGCCATTCCTTATGTGACACAATCGCTAGGCCTCCGAAACTAGACTGTCTCCTATGGGCTGTTTCCCAAGCGCCCATAAATGGGCATCGCGATGACTGATCAATGATTGGTTGTTTTGACCTGAAAGTCTCATAACAACCAATCGGGAGAGGGTTTGGTGACGCCAAGCCCAAGCTAACCTGTAACCGTCATTTTTGTAGTGCCAACCACACTAACCGTCATTCCTCTAACAAAGAGAAAAAAACCCGTTGACACTTACCACGATCAGTTCATCACTCCTCCTTTAGATTTTACGTCCCATAAAATTCACACTTATTAATATCTTTTTTTTCTGATTTATCAAAAAAAAATAACTTTTCTATTTTTTTTCACTGGAACAAAAAAAAAATTTTCTTTCTCCACTTTCTTTTCTCTTTACATTGCCACTGAGTACCATCCTCTTCGGGTGCATGCAAAAATTAAAATTAAAATCGAAGGGCCGGTTGGCTTGTTACAATTGCAAGTTACACAAAGATGAATGTCACGCCCACAATAGGTCATCCTGAAACACAAAATTCAGGTTTAATACATCATCACCAAAATTTGGAGCGTAAAATCAGAAGAATAATCATGTTTTACCAACAGTTTCTTCAAGGCAATAAATTTTTATATGAACCGACAAATCATTACACACACAAAATAAAGAAAATGATAAAAAACCAAGAGAAATCAAAATGAATAACTTCAATTCCAACACTCTATGACACATTTACCATTATAAGAAAACAATTTCTAACACATCCGTGACACTGCAACAAGGAGCAAATTCAAACAGTGAATAATAATAAAAAAGAAAAATACTTATCAATAACTGAGCAATATTATTTCTCCTGAAAAATAAAAAAAAACATAAGTAATGATGTTCAATTTTCAACCAATGATCAGCAATTACCTGTAACAGCACTGAAAACCTCTACAGAGACAAATGAATTTTTTTAATTATAGCATAACAACATTGAAAACACACATCAAACCATTGGTAACAACAAAATGATTATCAATATAGGGTAACGAAATTTGAATTAATTTCAACATAAACATAAATGCAACAGAAATGTCTCAGTATGATGAATGATATACTCGTGATATGCTCAGAACAAAACTAAAAAATGGAAACAAAATTTAATTCATCTTTTCACA
>NC_090739.1:91378279-91383279 GCF_036898095.1 Palaemon carinicauda | reverse complement strand
TCTCAGTAAGAGAAAAGTTTGAAGGGAGTTGTTGAATCATCTCTACTAAATTAATATATGAGATGTCATTTGGAGGCAGGTAAAGAGAGCAAATTTCGTATTTTCTCCGTATATCACATCGCACAACTACTGCCTGCAAAGGGTTACGAATATGAAAAGATATTTGGAGGACATCTCAACGAACATAAGTCTTTTGCCATGGCTCCCTTCTTGTTAATCATATGGTGTCCTATAGCCTATATACTCTCGAGAACAAGGAGTATTAACATTGAGCTTGCTCTCCTGTAGACATACATCTATAGGGGAGTGCTCATGAATAAGGAGCTTAGGATCTTCATACTGGGCCCTTAAACCCTGACAATTCTATTGCAAAAGGGAGGAAAAAATTATGGGTTGATTTCTGGAAGACATCTTAGATAAAGTCTTCCCATCACCAATATTTTGATCGAACACTATTTCGATGGTAGTTTCTTTAGTGAGGGTCTTCATAAATTGGGTTTTACGTTTGGGTTTCTCTTTTTGTACTTTTGATGTAATTTTTGAGGGGGATGGTGTACTTCAACTTGAATTTCTTACCTTTTTGTCTTCCGGTTCATCAGGAACATCAACAGACAAAACATTAAATGTATTTGATGTCATAACTTTAATACAAGCGGTGACAGAGATGGAGGTCTGTCTTTTATACAATTAAGAGGTGGTGAACTGCCAGTTTTTGTATGTTCTTCATTACAGGGGCACCAGGTAAGTTGATTTTAAGTTGTACATTCCGCAAATCAAGCAAGGACATGGCCTGAGAGAGGTTTCTAATATGGTTTGTAGTGGGGGACGAAGGTTGTACCAAGATGTACAATGCTCGAGCACTTGAGCACCGTCTGAAAGTCTCAGAAGGCAATATGCTTACCTTGTTATACAGCCTTTGATGTGTCCTGTTGTAAATTTGCTCATGATTTTAATATCCTTTTCATAGCTGTTTGATGTATTAAGTATTCTATTAGTATTTCCATACTTATGTGCTCCACAGTTGATTTGTTGAGTGCAGCTTCTTCCAACTTAATAAGATCACAGCTCCATTCGGTGGGTTTATGATGAGTTGCAGTTCAAACACCTAGCCTCAAGTTCACACTTTCCATGGTAAGATTTGGAGCAAATGCTAATTTTTTTTCTGTTGCAAACTTTAGAAGGTTGTCCAAATTTAGGACAATTGAAATATTGCAGTGGCTTCTGTTTGAAAGGTCAATTATTTTCCAAATTATCATTGAAAATAATAATGTAGAAAGGTACATCAGCATCCTTGAAAGTAAGGATAATCCTTGATGTTCCAGGAACATTCTACCCTTTCAACACTGTTAACAGACACATAGTCAGTACCTACTCTTCTGTAAATTCATACAGGTCGTTATTGAAGATTACTCTCCATTAACTAAAATTTAGGTGGAGTTTGATATGTAATGTACTATCATACCTACATGTCTTAAGGTTACATAGTACTAAAGACTGCGTGCATGATATGGCACGTATGAGGATACTATTTTTTTCTAAAATGAGACATATCACCAGGTGCAATGGTTCCTACTTTTTTTAATTAATTTTAAAATTTTAAAATAATACCCTATATTTTCTTTAGGATCAGCAAAAAGTCACATTGTAAGGTTAGCTCTTTCTGACTCGGTTATTTTGAAGGGATTTGGAGTTGAAGAGGTTACCCCTATTTGCCGTTTGAAATTGTCATGCGAGTTGGTGACAGGTACTTTTGATTTTGTCGAGGGAGCACCAAGTACTGCTGGGTAATGTGTTTGGTGGAGTGCCGTTTGAGCCTTGTCCCATTGTAACAGAGAAACCATTGAAGTATAGTCCTACTACAGAACTCGAGAAGGACTACCCGTATCTGTTTCCTAGTTGTGCGACGACTAGGAGTATGACAAAGAAAGTGTCTATAAAGAGGAAAAGAGATCGAAGGAGGGATGAATTTGGAGGATATGTTTTCCAAAGAAGAGGACTCACTCAAGGCATTAGAGAGAGAGGGTGAACTTTACCGACGTTTTGGCCTGAAATTTTTGGCTGTAGTCGCTCCCTTGACAGATTTGTCTAGCCCCAAAGAAAAAATTTGTATGGACCAGCGAGTGCCAGGAATCCTTCAACAGGATAAAGGATATATTAACTTCGAAACCTATACTGCGAGCCACTGATTTCAACACAAAATTTTTTATCCAAGTGGATGCGCCGGATAATTGGATTAGAGCTGTCTTACTGCAAGAAGACGTGGAAGGAATTCTTCACCCAGTTTGTTTAATGTCATTGAAGCGGAAGAAACATCAGCAAGCCCACTCAACAGTTGAAAAGGAACTGCTATCGTTAGTCACAGCGATCAATAAGTTTGGGGTCCATGTGAATCGAACACAAAATGAAGAGATTACTGTGTATTCAGATCATTATCCCTTAACTTTTGTTAATAAGAGGAAGAATGATAATCAAAGGCAACTAGGTGATCATTATGTTTGAAACCATATTGTATTAATGTAAAGCATATATCAGGCAAAGATAACTTGGTTGCATATTATTTATTTCTGGCTGAATCAAAGGATTCCGGACCGGAATAAATAATCTTTATTGCGGGGAGCTATCTTACGAAGCTGGTCTAGCATAGAGTAAATATTTTATTCATGTGTTTCATATATGTATTTAAGAGGTGAATAGCCAGCTTTTAAGGGGAGTTTCTCTCATGTAGGTGTAAGTTTTGTATGTAAATTATGTAAGAATTTTGTTGCTAATTTCATTTTATTCTTCATTCAAGTCAGTAAATGTGAATTTACGTTATTTTTAAGAATTACCTTTTTATTCTACATATTTTACTACGAAGTCTTACATAATCTTAATTAAGTATGCATTAAAAACCATACGAGGTATGAACGAGGGTTAATGTAATTTTTGCTATTATTTTTTTGAGGTATTACATCATGTTTGTAAGAAAATACACAATTCTTATATTTACCACATGTTTTAGAAGGTTCCTGAAAAACCCAGAGTTAGTCTTTATTTTTTTTTTATTTCCGAGAATGGTAGGTGGGGGAAGTTGCTGAAAGAGAGTTGCTGTGCGGAGAGATTAATTCCCCTGTTCGATATGTGGTAGTTGAAAACTCTAGCATTGCTAAGCCAGCACCAAGCATTTAGATCTCTGACCTAGAATAATCTAGAAGTAACTAAGTCAATATATATGTGCTCCTGTGGATGCGTAAGGCAGAGAGAACCAGCCTATCCTGTGAGAGACCAAACATCCCTTCTCTCAAGTACCTCGAGTGTGTATCCTATCTAAATTAATTAAGTTTGTGTTGTGGTGAGTGCCGGTATTGTGTAAATCTTTGTAACTGGACCAGGGAAATTTATGTTAAAACGTAAAGTATATTTACTTTGACTTTACTTCGTGTGAGCTAAAACTTGTAAGTTTACCAATTACTTTATGTAATTTCCTTAAGAGTTTAACCTTTAGAGTGTTAAAGGTTAACTATTTTCATTAGTTATGAAGGCTGATTAATTTTTTCAAATTTAATTTCCAGTGAAACAAGTGATTGTATGATTCTCATAAGTATCAATTTCTTTTGTCTTAGTGTAAGTTTTTTCTCTGAATTAATATACTGAGGGATTAATTTTTTTTATAAAAAGTCTTTCAAAGTGTTGTAATTTTTATAGAATATATTTATTTTTGTAAAGAGTGTATTATTTCTAGTGTACTTAAGAGACCTTTGGATATTCGGTGTTTTTATATATTGCTATCTGGGAGTTATATAGTCTTCTTGGAGCTCAGGTGTTACTCGAATATAACAGGAAAATGTAAAAAGAAAAAAAAAGTGAGTTTTGAACTCGAGTGGTTCTGTAGCTTTTCAGCTGTAATCTATATCGTATATATTTTTGGTTTTCAGACATGGGACCCTAATTTGATAATGACTACATCACTATTTATTTTCACACCAGTCGGTAGGTATGAATACATCCAAATCTGTTGATTCTTATCACACAACCCACCCTTCATATTCAAAGTATTAATTTTTACATGCGTATTGTTATTTATGTCATTAAAGGCTTCGGTGTGACAATCATAGAATATCCATGAATACTATTGATCAACTTGAAGTTTCATTTTTATTTCCAGTATTATCCCATAAGACTTAGTTGCATTATATAGCTCCTCATAATTTGCCTCTATTGGAATTTGGATAACATGAAGGATTCGCGGTTTCCTTCTGTTGCCCAAATTAATCAATTCCTTAACATAATTAGAGTGGTCCTTTTTATTTCCTAGGTCTTTCATTAATCAGACTACAAGACGTCGTCAACAGTACCGGAGAGTAGTTAGCATATCCAGGGGAAGAGGCGGGGTGGGGGGTGGGTGGGTGGGGGGGGGGGAGGATGGGGCGCTGTTTTTATTAGCAGACTCCATAAGAAAGGGTCATATTTGGTTTGGTTTTTGGTTTGTTGGTTGGTTTACTTGCTTGAAAATATTAAGAATGCATCAGACTTTGGAAAGGAGTTTTACAACCTCCACTATCGGCACAGAGAGACTATACTTCCCAGATGGTTCACTTCATACCCTACCCACTCATAGGAGCTAAGCTATATGACCCCTACCTTAGCCAAAAGGGAGACGCGATCTAGTAAGATCTTTCATTGGGAGCTAGTCTCGTGGACTTACAATTGGCCTCCCTTAAATGAAATAGAATTGTCTTTATGGTTAACAGAGTCAATATTATCATTAGCTTGTTAGATAAATACCGGCTTCAATTGGACTGTGCCCCAACTGGACTGTGATATACCCAACAAGACTTCCGCCTGTCACGTTTTCACAAACAACCCAACCCCCCTTATGGCGAGTGACCTCCACTAACAGGTAAACCCAACCCACTACCAAAGATGAGTAAAAATTGCTTTCGATGGTGAAAATAACAAAACCATTTGACAGAGAGTGACTGCTGAAACTTCAGGATATTTAGTTTTCAGAATTTTGCTAG
>NC_090739.1:91370779-91375779 GCF_036898095.1 Palaemon carinicauda | reverse complement strand
CAATTCTGTTTCATTAAAATCTTTAAAACAATTTCTGCTACAAATTATTTTACGTTTATTCTTGTGATATATTGGACTGTTTTTTCGCTAAATACCCCTAATCCATCTACTAGATACATTAAGCTTTAATTGTCCGTGGTCAAGGAGTTCTTCCTTTCCCTCTTAATCGGATGAATCGAAAGTGAAGACTTACTCCTAGGTCTTGTAACTTTCCTGGTGCTAGAAAGATTCTACGTGAGTTATGTTAATGTTGCTGCTTGCATTTACGACTAAATAAAAGGCAGTCAAAGTTGAAAGGTGTCTTCATCTTCGTCTTTTTGTTGGTCACCTGAGCCACTACTTTAGAAGTAGTGGAGCCCCGTCTTGGTAACGCTTTTATGTCTTTCAGTAGTTTCTGATGGTCTGGTGGCTGGATGTGGTTAAAAGTCAATAGACATGTTGAGTTATTTCATCACTTAATTATGTCTCAAATTCACTTTAAACACTCTCTTCTTACAAACACCTAATCGACATCAATGATCTTAGAAGTTTCCTTTTGTTGTCTTCAATCAATACGGAATAAATATAAACTATCATAATTTTTTCTCCTGATGTCCCGCCAGTTTCTTTATTGCACATTCTTTTTAGTTACATCAGTCTTGCAACCTTTCACCCCTAAAAATATCAAAATGAACTAAAAATGACTATAACCTTTTTCTCAGACCGGCTTTATTACTAAGAAATTTGTTTTTAGAGCTCTTCCAATTACATAAATCATTCCCCTGGAATCCTTATTCTTATCCAGATATATCTTACTAACCCTTTTTTCCACCTCAATATATAATATATTACACTGACCTGTCAAATCTTGTCACTTTTGCATTCCCAAATCTCACATATTCAACAGCCATTAAAGTATCACAGACCCCTTCTATATTTATATTGCTGATAGACATTTTTAGAACTATTTTCTTTATTTTATCTCTATCAAACATGTCTTTAAAATGTTCGCTTAGATATTATTCACATATTAAAAGCCTAATCACTTTTTGCTAGTGTGAAAAGTTTCGAGTCAAATACAATGCAATAGAAAGCCCCCCATGAGATGTCCTTCTGACAGTAGGTCTTTGCTGAACAATACAACTTAAACTCTTATCTTTGTCTTGTTACCGTGTTTACCTCTTATTCAAAATACAATTATAATTTAGAGTCACAGTTAACCTATAAATGATTAGACTCGAAAATTAACTGAGTCACATTCACATTCATATAGGTTATCTCCCGGAGGAGCCATATCACTGTAATCGAATCTGTTGTGTTGAAGTCCTAGAACAGAAACTGCTCGGCTAACACCAACACTCCTGCGAAGGATACCGTGTTCTGCAAAGTCAGCACCAACTAACTCCTCCCATTCACTCATTCGAATCTGGATAAAGAATCGATCGATGATCTGATTTAAAAACAGGAAGGAAAGCAACATACTTTGAGTTATCTATTTGTCTGCATTTGCTTTTTCTAGTAACACAGCGACATATTTTATCCTCATTTTCTAACAATGTAACTCATTACCTGATACTAGCTAGAAATGAATTTGTAAGGTTTGTTAAATATGGAATATCCATAAAACCAGACAGCTTATTCCTGTGCTGCTATTATTTCTTGAAATAAAGATAAAAGGTGACTTACAGGTGAGATTATACTGTAGACTATGGCAGACACTTACTTTCAGTATGATGTATGTTGATGTCATTGACCGTATGGCGACGCAGGCCGAAGCAAAAGACTGAATCACGAGTAATTGCTGAAAACATAATGTTTATATAAATACTGGAACATTTCTACCCAACAATTCTAGTCATGTGGTTGTCTTACTCAGGTTTTTTTGTTTTACTACTCCACAACATTTGAGTGGACAACTCTCAACCCTTCAAACTATTCACCAAAATCTGCTTGGAGGCCAGGTCAAATGAAAAACCTTTTAACATGTGATCACTTCTTTAAATATAATGGAACCCCCTCGCCAAGACGTTTTAGGGCATGGCACCTCTGAGTTTGAAGCCTCAATACCAGATCTAGTTAAACCATATAAATTTGGTGTAGAAGTTCTGGAAGTTCTGTTGATATGAAACACAATATCTGGTGGGGTTTGACAAGGGTGTTGTCACATAGACTGCTTCTGTCAGCATCTAGTGGTACTGTATTATCAACATGGGCATTAAACGATGCTCAAGCTGTCACATTAACATATCCTTCCTACTGTAAAAAAAAAAAAAAAAAAAAAAAAAAAAAAAGGTCTCTTGTCAAACTATGATTCTGATGTAGCTCGTAGTTTCAGACTTGGAACCCTGATGCCTTGCTTGTTCAAATAAATCATCGAAGGAAAATATCATTCCTAGGGTATATTATGTGATGTAATGTTAACATTCATGATTGGTCATTTTTCCATTCTTTCAATTAAATCTAGTTTGTTGTCACCTGAGTACGGCATTTAACAGCTTTTCTTCTCCGGTGACTTTGTGCAAATGAGGATGTAAATCTTAGGGTGGAAATCACTACATGAGAAGTATTGAGCAATTATAATGAAATAATAACAACATTTAAACAGATGTTTCATATATAAACTAAAAAAGGGACTTGTGTCAGCCTGTTCAATATAAAATCATTTGTTGCAAATATGAACTTTTGGAGTTTACCGATTTAACTTCCCGATTAGGAAGATCATTCCGCAACTTGTCCACAGATAGAATAAAACTTATAGAATACTGTATAGTATTAATCTGCATGATGGAGAAGGGCTGACTATTAGAATTATATGCTTACATGTTGTTACGAACAGGAGGTTACTGTCCGAGATCTTAATGCAAAGGATGGTCAGAATTATGAAAACTCTTATACAACATGCATAACGAACTAATGTAGCGACGGTGCCAGAGATCAATATCTAGATCAGGAACAAGAAATTTAATAGAACGTAAATTCCAGTCCAACAAATTAAGATGAGAATCAGCAGCTGGAGACCAGACAGGAGAAACATACTCGAAACAAAGTTTAATGAAACAATTAAAACACTTCTTCAGAAAATGATTAGGTGATCAATAGTTGTCTTTTTCTCACACACTGCATATAAGAACTGAAAAAAGACATGTGTTTCTATGTATTGGTATGAATAAAACAGAATTTTCTCTGCTCGTCATGATTTGCAGATCACATCGTGACTTTATTCACTACAAAATATGTGAAACACAATCTACGAAAAAATCAACAATTGCCTCTAGAAAAAAAAGAAGAGAAAAAAAAATTGACGATCAAGTGTAGTAAACTAAAAATATACGTGTGATTGAGACCATTATATATGTCGTAATATATTCATGTTACAGATAGAAAAATTTCCAAATATCATTACAGGTAGTTTGTTGGTTTGATTTTCTACATTATGTTTCGTACGATAAACCATGTAATGAGGCCTTGTATTGTCCATTGAAACTTTGGCGAAAAGTTTGCCTTGACTTCATCACACAACAGATAGCAATTATTTGATTTGACAAACTTGTACATCGCTTTCAATTCACATTGTGCATAAATATAGATTTGGTAACCTGTATTAGATTTTACTAAAAAAGCAGAGACAAAACAATCTAACCAGGTACCACACAACTGAATATTTGCTTTAATATAGGTTTGCATAAAATTTGTAAATTAAAATTCATTCTTTTTAAATGTTCAAATTATGCTCTACCAACCCATGGTTTGTTGTTTCATCACTTAGTTGTGTTTCTAAAAAGTTTTACACATTTAAATGATAGGAAAGAGCAATGTGCCCCCATCTGCTAGTTTACAATATTTCTGGATGTATGAAAGAATTCTTGATTAAATATTTTCATCGTACGCACGGAGAAAACAAATGAGTATTTTACATATATTATTACGTGTTATGTGTGAATGATGACGTTAAATGAAATTAACACTATATATCATTAGGTTTAAATTCCAGACTTTATCTAAGATTTAAACGTTTAAGCAGAAAACATAGCGAATATATATTAGACGAATAGGAATTAAACAAATTATTATTTGGTAGCAACAAGTACATAGTTATCTGTATAATGGGAAATGTAGCTGGAATGCAATATGACAAGCAAAATTGAATCATTGATAAGCAAACAAACAACAAAAATTATTGGTGCATAGAAAATTGATTCCCCAACGAAAGTAAATCCTAGGAAAGTAAGAGGAGTAAAATGTCACTTCAATGCGTTTTCTCTGATGTTGGTCAAAGCATCACTAAGGAAACATTTCCAAAAATTATCCACTAAGTACTTGCTAATTAGTTTATGATTTAAATGATTCATATTTTAAAACTAACATTGATATCACCAAAGACTTGATTAATCCTGAAGTAATTGAACTATCCCTAATTTAAATTTTCAGAATACTTATAAAACCTTTTCAAAAAAGTCTTAGAGTATATTCTTTTTCAGGTATAGTAAATGGCTAAAAGTGGAATGCAGCAAATATCTTCAATAGATGGCCACAGCACAACGCTTGGGGTGTACTGATGACAATGCCTGTCCAAGTGGTATATATGCATATATATATATATATATATATATATATATATATATATATATATATATATATATATATATATATATATATATATATATATATATTTATATATATATATATATATATATATATATATATATATATATATATGTACATATATATATATATATATATATATATATATATATATATATATATATTTATATATATATACACACATATATATATATATATATATATATACATGCTTATATATATAAATATATATATATATATATATATATATATATATATATATATATATATATATATATATATATATATATATATATATATATATATATATATATATATATATATACGTATTTATAAATATACATACATATATATATATATATATATATATATATATATATATATATATATATATATATATATATATATATATATATATA
>NC_090739.1:91350779-91363279 GCF_036898095.1 Palaemon carinicauda | reverse complement strand
TATATCTCTGGCCTAGCTTTCTTTCCTCTCTTTTGCTGTTCAATCCCTATAATGTTTGCTTCTTAGTGGAAATGCAGGATTTCCTCTAGTTGCAAATACCTGCTGAATAACCAGGCCCAAATTCTTAAATTTCATCTAATCTCGTTGAGGTAGCCCTCTCGACTTCAGTAATCACACCGGTTGAGGTGCCACTGGTTCGTGAAGATGCTTCCCGTTCAGGGCTTGACTGTATCCATAGTCTTTTTTTCAGAGTTTGTAAAAGATATCAGGTACGTATTTGCTGAGGGAGGTGGGCCAGCTTTTGATGTTAGGGTTATCAAATGGGAGATTCTTTCCAATTGGAACCACTATTCCTTAAACTACAGACCTCTTCGTCTCATCCTGCTGAAATAACATCTCAGTATCTGTGACAAAAGATCATTAAGTGACCCCTTCCAAGATTGTCTTGTTAAAGTTGGTGGGCCTTTCATACTCAATTGAGATCTTCATGATCCTGCAAACTTTGAAGTGACTTAACTACCCAGGCCTCTGAAATGGGATGTGTCCCAACCTTTTAAATTTTAAATGGGTCCGAGGTCTGATACCAGCCTTTAACTTGGAATACAGACATGTAATTTCAGGACTTAATTCTTGCTTGCATTAGCATTAGAAAAGAGTGCTGACAATGACGAGACTTGCACAATCATAGTATTGACCATTACGAGGCTTACACAGTCATCCATTAACTTTAGTGTGTTTGATAATTGATGAGGGAAGAAAGGAATTTAGTTTTCCATTTTTTTTTTTTTTTTGTGGCAATTATAATTGTAAAGTAATGATATACTGTACTGTGCTAGTCTTCAACTTTTTCAAAGCATTTGTACTAATAATAAAGTTACTAAAGAGGGACAGAGTTTCCTTTAGCTATATGTATTAGGAAATCGTGTTTAGGAGTTTTATTAAGGTGGTTTTCAATATTTGTGTGCATCTGTTACTTATCCCTTGATAAGTAACAGATGCTGAGGATCTACTTATATATCTTGTATACCACTATGAAGAATGGAGATCTTAGCAATTCTCATTTTTTGCATAAACCTAGAATTTGTCTATGCTGAACATATGATTACAAAGGCTATTTCATTACCCTCCCAAAGAGATTTTGTTGGTGAATATCTCGATGAAATTTCATGTAGGGTGAGAATTTGGCATTACTTTTTGCAGTGCAACGACCTGAATATAATTTTTTTTTTTTAAGCACTCATAAACATGAGGAGTACAGTACCCAAGCATATATGTTGAGTTTGGGTTGGTTGAATAATTAATCAGGTGTATGATTACTCAATTTAGAATTACAGCCCACTATTCATGGCTACAGATCACGAAAAAATGCACCATCCTTTCAATGATTTTCTGTAAGAACTTCTTTGTAGAGTGAGTATTAAGTGCCTGGCGGAAGTATCGCTGCCTCCTAATTTAGAAACATGCTGTATGGCTAGGATACATGAAGATGATAGAAAAGCCTCTTATTTGCTTTTTGGTGATTCCAATGCTCACCACAGGCAGTGATTAAACTCTATTTCTCTTACTGATTGCGATGGCTTCAAACCTTTGGAGACTGCCTCAGGCTGTAAGCAAATCATAATTGAAGCTACCCACAGGTTTAGTAACTGCTTGGAGCTAGTATACACTGTCTTCCCTGGTGTTATATTAAGTAAGGTTGGTTTCCCAACTGGGACATCTGATCATGCTTGGTTTCGTTAGTAACTAGGAATGGACAGCCTGTTGCTAATGTTTTTTGGGCTCAAGCCATGTCATCATGATGGAAGTTCCTTAAAGTAGCTTCCTAAGGGATATATGTACTACAGTGATATTCCCAGAGAATTTTACCTTTAGGTATCCAGAATTCTAACTCCTGGCGTGAATATCCTTAAAATTTCTCCAAAGGATATCGCATAATATCAGCGGACGTATTCTTGACACGCTTCCATAGCAATCTGGACCCCAAACAACGTTTTGGCTTCGAGGAGGATGTGGCAAAAGGGAGCCGTCCAAAGGCTCTCCCCGCTCTCATAACACTATTGGGAATACAACAGCGCCATTCCCACGACGGCGGACATTCCTTTTTATGTAGCGATCTCGCTCGGTGATATTTCCTGGTGTTCTAACTTTTCGATCGTTTTACAGGATTATTATTATGCTTTCTCCATCTTCTTCCGCCTCTGGAAAGTTGAGTATCGGGTCTTTACTATGAGTATATTTTAGCTCCTGTTTCACAATAAAATTGGAGTATTTTATTGTGTTTAAGAGCTAGGCCAGTTACTGAAGGCGCCATGGCGCCGTCGTTCGTTAGGCATGTGTTATTTAGATAGCAGAACGACTTCCAGTTTTTAATAGCTTTATTTAATCATTTAAATTATTTAGCTATTTAGGCATTTATTCTTGTAATGTTTCGATAATGTGCATAATTTTTGTTTCCCCCTTTTCTCTGTCGATCGTATAGTTAGAGTTTCGGTGATTTAGGCAACCGAGATCTCGTATAGCCTAGGTAACCTTACCTAGACGTTTTACTATACGTTCAGACTTCCCTGGTTACCCTCGTGTATTGTTTTCATTCAGTAATGAGACTGATACCTCCTAGAATGTTATGAAACATTACACGTCTCTTCGGAGACTTAAGGGTAATCCCTTTTCCTCTGAGTGTAGCCTCAGGCTACAACCCTAAGAGCCGTGCCTTGAATTTTATTCAGACATGGATAACTTAGGGTTTGTCCTGCCTCTTCCCTTAACCGTTGGTTGTAGTATACCATCAGGTTTTGGGATTCAGTCAGAATCTCAGAGTGTTTAGTCTTATGTCGGCGACCTGCCGGTAGGGCGAATGGGTTGTAGGATACCATCATTCCCCTGCCGGTCAGGTGGCCGGCAATGGAGGTTACCCCTCATTAGCCGCACTTGAAGTTATGGTAGGATACCATCTTCTCCTTGCGACTAAAAGACTAGTCTTATGCCACAGTTCTCTGGGCAGAAGAGTAATTTTCTTTAGCCTAGGATACGTGGCACTGGAACTCTGTTTCTTCTTTGTTGAGAGGAGGCGGCAGTGCCGCCATCCCTTAACTGTGTCGGATATCTCTGGGATGGAGAACTGAGTCTCTCCTGTTCCCTGGGATTCTGCCGATACCAAAACAGAGTTCCTTTTACAGGTGGTACGACTGACAATTTTTGCCAGTTCCTTTCACGCTCGTTACAGGACCCTGTTCCCTACCCCTCTGTCCATTTTTGATGGCTGAGCCATTGTCTTTCTTTAGGCCGGCATCTTGCAACCTTACCTTTGCTGGTAGGTTGCCGGAGCCAGCCAGACTCCCTCTCTAGTCATATCTTTGGCTGACGGCAGAGAATACTGCCGCCAACCACATCATCTGTCGGCAACTGCTGGCCCAGCCGGCAGCCAAGATGGCTGCCGGCGACCATGATGGCTGTGAGAGGGAAGTCCCTTCTGTTCCCAAGGTTCTTCAGTCCTCCCTTGGACTGCTGCTACAGGTCCTGTTGCTGGGGTACTGCCGGCCAGGCCGGCACAGATAGTGCTGACTCAGTTGGCAGCACGCCGACTGTACTGGTACTGCTGGACTTTCCGGCTGGCAGTGTATCTGCGGTACCTTGTTGGCAATAGTACTGTAGCTGCATGGAAGCCTGAATGGTGCATTCTCCCCTTCTATTAGAACCTTCTTTCTGAAAAAAGGCAGTCAAATTAGACTTTTAAATCCTTAATTACTGTATACATTCACAGTAAGGAGTAGCCTTTTTTTCCATGATATCTCTCTCTCATTCTCTCTAGCTACCATGCTGGGTATGCCGGCAAGACCTAGCTATGCCGGCTACATACCGGCTAAACTACTGTATATATTTTACAGGCAGCCAGTATATCTGCAGTAGAGAATATACTGCAGATAGAAAACTACTATATAGTTTATACTAGTAATTATTTCCAATATATTCTGGATATACAACACAGGCATTTGCTGAGCCCAATCCTATATTGAATGAATATGATTTCTTCAATATCTTGATTAGAAATCAGTATTAGGATTACCCTACAATATTAAATACTTCAAGGCAGGAGTAATACACTCCTAACCCTTAAAGGGTGGAGCCTTTTTTCCTTGAGTCTCCCTGATCAGGAAACTCTATATTTTAATATAGTAGGAAGACTACAGCAAACAGGCTGAGTGGATATACAAATATATGTCTTTATTTTCCTAGTCTAGCTGGCTTCATGCTAAATGGACCATACTGTCATATGCTACTATGAAGGCAGCATAATGACTAGACTACAATACATGATGTACAGTAGCCAGTAAATTGCAATATAGACTTACTGCAAATAGAAAACTACAGCACCATGATACAGAAGTATTTCTGACATACCTAGGGTACCCATGTACGAGCATTCTGCTGGTACTGTTCATATATTGAATGAATAGTTTTCTTCAATATTCTGATCGAGAATCAGTCATCCTGACCCCACAGTATTAACATTATTTTGGGACAGTGATTTGATACTTCTCTACCCCTAGGGGTAAGAGCCCTTCTACATGGAGTTACTCTATAGAGAAATCTCCATGTAGTTAATACTGAGGGGAGACAACAGCATTTGCTCACATGGGTACACAAGTATGTATCTCCTACTATCCCTTTATAGCTTACTATCATAAGATACTCTATTGTAAAGGACATTTGCATGTTGATTGTCAAGGAGATAATCCATTGTATACTCATTTGGTTTTCCTTTCTTTACAGGAGGAACACCAGATACCTTGTGCTGCAGTCCTCTGCAAGGCCAAGAGTAAGTATTTTTACGGCCATAATACTTGCAGGTTTCATGCCCCCTGCAACATTATTTCTGGATCCCTACATTATTGGAACCCACAGGTTTGCAATATATGTTGGACAGTAATGTCTGAAGGTTTTGAAAATCCCAAGTCTACAGAGACTAGGGATACAGCTCAATATAAATTACGCAACTGGGTGAGAGGCTTTCAAAAGATCTCTCCAGGACCTTTCCTACCTAATGATGGGATGCGTAAGCTACTATTTCCGGAAGCAAGTGAAGAAACAGTAGTGCCTCAGGAGCTAACTACATCCCCTAATGGCCAAAAAACCTTTGGGATTATGGGCAAGAAATGCCCCAAGGTAGAAGAGGAAAATGTTGCTTTAGAGCCATCGATGTCGACATCTTCGTCTTCTACCCCTAATTTGGATAATGTGGTACAATCATGTATCCAACTGAAGAATCAAATAGAGAGCTTTCATAGACAAAACGAAAAGCAGGAAGTAAAAGGCAAGATAGATCCTCATAAAGTTTCTCTTGTCGCTTCCCAGGGGTCAGTCAAACGACCCATGAATCAAGACCTACCAACATGCTCCATAACCAATCCCTGGAGGTTCGCGGAGCAGATGCCGATTTCAAATGGCAATCTCTGCATCTCAGAGAAAATAGATGCTGTTCCTTTGGACAAAATTCAATTTTTGCCAATCTTAGATGCTCTCCCTAATTATTGGGTTCGACTGAAGTACGAACCAAAGTCGAGAAAAGGAACGGAACCAAAGGAGGTCTGGATTCTCGACCATGATAAGGCACAGACTATTCTTTCAGGTAGTCTAAGAAAGGCGGGTTATTCTGAGTCGAAGGTATTCTGACTGAATAACAGACACCCTTCCTTTCTTGCTCCTACTTCACTCTCATTCCCCTTTATGGGGAAGGCATTTACTTCTGTTGCCAAAGCGGTAGAGGCAGGTAAGCCATGTCCCACACTCGATGAGTGCAAGCCTTTGTCACCAGCTTTTCCCGGACAGAAAAAGGATTGGAAGGAAGTCCATTTGACATTTTCAGTAGGAAATTTAGACAAGGACGTCGCAAGTCGACAATTCAAGGTATGTCTCCCCAAATTGTCTGAGTTGCTCTTTTGAAATGAACAGGAGTCAAAGGAGAGACTTGCGACATCCCTTTCTCTACAAAACTACATAGAGTTGTGTTCAACCTACGAGAGTACCCCAGACATGCTGATAGTCATAGCCAAAATGCATATGGCTATCTTGGTGAAGGACCTTTAAGCCTTTATGAAGGCTAGGAGAGCATGTAGAGAGTTTGTGTTCGCTGATACAACAGTAAAACACGAAACAAGGAAGCTAATATCTTCCAACACGTAGGGTAAAGACCTCTTCCCACACGAGGTCACTAAGGAAGTAATTAAGAACGCCACCATGGAGAACATATGTCTTCTCCAAAAATGGGGCATTCCTTCAAAGAGAAAATCTTCTGTGGTTGTGGGTCCCCAACCTAAAAAGAAGATTGGAAATGCTGGAAATATCCGGGCTGCTCAACAACATCCCACTATTCCAGTGACCACGATGATACAGGCAGATGGTCAAAAGTCTAAGCCTACTGACTACTCGAAGCATAAAGACGCTTCAGCTTGGAGGAACTTTCCCTCAGGATCGCAGGACCTTCGATCCTTCGGTCCAAAGCCTATTCAAGATGAGCCATTGATGGGAAACAGAAATGTCCCTACCATCATTTCCTTACCTTCTCCTACAGTTCAAAACCCTCCTGGAGAAGTATACCTGAGACCTATAGAGCATACAGGTAGTAAGAAAACTTTAGCTCATCAAGTTCCAGGGAAGGCTGCTTCGTGTTCGCGAGAAGGAGTCAAGATATCAATGAGCCTTTCTGAACTCGTCACCACTTAACAAGTTCATAAAAAACAGCAAGTTCTGAATGTTAATCCTTCTGAACATATGGACCTTGTTCCAATTAAGGGTGTTCGTAGTCTTGTCAGACCTGAAAGGTGTCCTTCAGAACCTTCCAGTCAACCACCCCCCTTCCTCCTATCTAGAATTCATGTTACAGAGAGTAACATTCATCCTAAGGAAGATACGGGTCGGACTCACAGTTCTAAGTATCTTCAAAGGATTAACGAACTTAGTCACGTCAAATTCAAGCCTAGAAATAGTTCAGGTATTAATATACCTGATCAAGAGGCTGGAGTGGGCAGCACCCGAAGTGTCCGGCCAATGTGCATTCAAAGAGATGACCCAGTTCCTGGGACATCACAGATGCAAGATAGGCTTCTAGAAGTCTCGACTTTCTCCAGCTCAGGGGTTTCGATGTTTAAAAAAACACCGAAGCCCTCAGTCATATCAACTCTCCTCTCCTTTGGAAATATAAATGGAGCTCGTGAGGTCTGTCAAGAGACTCAGGTATTCACTCAGAATACCAAAATGTCAACAGGATAAAGCACTAGACTTTCCCCAGTTCGCATTAGTGACAGACCTGGTGCTAAGGGCACACCGGAAAGATGCGTTAAGAGCTTGGAGAAAACACGCATCAAACGCTTGAAGAGATAAAAAAAGACTGAGATTGGTCCGTCTTTAATTGCTTCTCTAACAGAAATTAGAGCACTAAAGTCCCAAGACTCTGCTGGTCCTTTTATGGGTGGGGAAGCCCCCTCCACACAGATCAGGCTCCCTACAACTGATCTGGGACACCGAAGCGATAATAAAACGTCACATTCGAACGTTTCATTTAGTCTTAGTGAAGGTACCAATCCCTCTCTTAAAGGGACGGAACCTACCAGCAGTTCATTTACAACTGATCCATGATGTGACGGTGGATACTCTATTTCGATACAAACCGATAGAGTTGGAATGGTTCATGGGCGCAGACATATTCCCTCCCAGATGAGAACAAGTCCCGGAACTGCAATTCGACCTCTTCATCAAGAGCGTCTTCAAGAAACTATATAGCCCCATACGAGGATCCTCTAGTGGGGCTGATAGACTAGATGAGGCTCGTCCTAGCTCTGACACTAGGTATATTTCCGAAGATTCAGAAATTAACTGCCTTCGTTTTATCACAGAGAACCCAAACCCTTCATTTCATGATTTTCTCGCTCTAGCGGTTAGAAAAAGGTTTGGGATCTCAAAAGGCAATATAGAATTCTTAGAAGAATACAAGGCCATGTCAACTTGAAGACAATATGAGTCTTCCTTGAAAAAGTGGGTTGCGTTTGTGAAAGCAAAACGACCGAAAGAAATTTCAATGAACTTCTGTCTGTCCTTCTTTGTCCACCTTCATAGCCAAGGTCTGGCGGCCAATACGATAAATACGTGCAAGTCAGCCTTGACTAGGCCTCTCCTATATGCCTTTCAAGTGGATCTGGCGAATGAAATCTTTAATAAGATTCCGAAGGCATGTGGTAGGCTTAAGCCCGCAGTACCACCAAAGCCCATCTCTTGGTCTTTGGACAAGGTCTTACATTATGCCTCATTTGTGAACAATGAAGATTGTTCTCTTAAGGATCTAACCCAAAAGGTTATTTTTTTGTTCGCTATCGCCTCCGGAGCTAGAGTTAGTGAAATAGTGGCCCTATCCAGAGATGGGGGCCACATTCAGTTCACGGAAGTAGGAGAACTGAATCTATTTCCTGATCCATGCTTTCTCGCTAAAAACGAGCTACCCACTAAGAGGTGTGGTCCTCTGAAGGAAGATGTCTCTCTATGTCCTGTAGAGTGTCTAAAGGTCTATCTTCGTAGAACTTCAGACTTCAGGGTAGGACAGCTCTTTAAAGGAGAAACTTTTGGATCAAATTTATCCCTAAAACAACTAAGGGCGAAGCTCACCTACTTTATTCGTAGAGCGGATCCGGACAGTACTCCCGCAGGTCATGATCCGAGAGAGAGTGCTTCATCACTGAACTTCTTTTAGTATATGGACTTTGAGCGCCTTCGTTCATACACTGGCTGGAAATCATCCAGAGTGTTTTACAAAGACTATGCAAAAGAAGTACATGAACTGAAACACTTCGTAGTGGCGGCAGGTAGTGTATTAAAACCTGCCCCCTAATTACTGTAGTAAACAGTTTTTGTTTTGGGACCTCACATGTCCTCACACATGTAACGGATAAGAATCATCCAGAGTGTTCTACATACACTATGCTTGACAAACCCATGATCTGAAGCAATATGTGGTGACGCCAGGTAGAATATTTAACCTGCCGTCTAATTCTACGATGAACAGCTAATTGACTGGGATTGTCATTCAAAGGGAGAAGAGGTCACCCTTCTTAGGTGTGACTTCTTTTAATTAAGTGTTACCATGATAACACTAGCTCTGTTCAAAATCCCAGGTGTGGAATTATACAGATAGCACTATTGCCGGTGTACGAAGTACACAGTGCAGATAGAAGTAACCAGTACAGGAATTATGAAGAGAAGTTGTTTTATAATTTTCTTCAGTCTGAGAGTGGCACTCATCATTTCTTCCTTCAAGAAGGAAATATAGTCTCTGTACTTGTTACAGGTATAATCCTATTGTGATACTACATTCATTTTACTGAACATCTTTTAGTCATTTATTAGTAATAAATGTCTATTAGAATGTAGTGCGTCTACCTTCGCCCTACAATTGTATATATACATGCCAGAGTTCTTCAACTTACCAAAGTATATATCCCTAATATATTTGTACGCATGAAATAGTAGATATAAGAGACACTGATGTTATATTAGCAAATATACAACTATGAGACTATTTGTATATTCAGTGTGTACTTATGTTTGGTCATACTATGTATGTTAACCTCTAGATCCCTTTTCTACTGTCTAGAATGACTCTTCCCTGTAGGAGGCCGGAAGCACTAACATTGGTTATGATTAGTGATGGTGACGAATAACGGTAACGTCCCTTGCCTCATGTGGTCCCCGTGACCATAGAAAAGGTTGCTATAAGGTTAAGGCACTGATTAAAAATCCACAGATACACTAATGCTCCGGTATGCTTCCATCAGGACGACATGGCTTGAGCCCAAAAAACGGATTTTGAGCGAAGCGAAAAATCAATTTTTGGGTGAGATGGCTATGTTGTCCTGATGGACCCACCCATCTCTTCTAAAAGAAAATATCTTCACAGTATCCCTCCCGTGGTACTGTATCTGTAACACCATGCTCAATGCTACAAGGAATGTCCGCCGTCGTGGGAATGGTGCTGTTGTATTCCCAAAAGTATTACGAGAGCGGGGAAAGCTTTGGACGGCTCCGTTTTGCCACATCCTCCTCGAAGCCAAAATACTGTTTGGGGTGCAGATTGCTATGGAGCCGTGTCAAGAATGCGTCCGCTGATATTATGCGATATCCTTTGGAGAAATTTTAAGGATATTCGCTCTAGGAGTTGGAATTCTGGATACCTAAAGGTAAAATTCTCTGGGAATATCACTGTAGTACATATATCCCTTAGGAAGCTACTTTAAGGAACTTCCATCAGGACGACATGGCCATCTCACCAAAAAATAGATTTTTCGCTTCGCTCAAAATCCGTTTTATACTCGTGTAAGATATAGCCTATACAAAATCTTTATCAGACTAGAATAACATTTTGAATGGTATTTTGCTATTTTTAAAATTGTCCATAATTTTAAAAAAGGGCTGAAATTTGTTCTCTTAAAAGAGAATCCGGTCAACATAACTGATAGGTATATACCTTCTCATGTGTTAAAATTCTTAGTGAAAGACAAACCTTGGTTCAATGATGGTTGTAAACATGTTTATTTGGAAATGCAAAAAACCTATCATCTTTGGAAGGGTAGAAAATCACATTTGATTTAAAATAACTATACTAAAGTAAGAGTTATTGCTCAGAGAGTTATTTCTTCAACTGAAAAGGGATACAATTTAATCATAAAAATCCCTTCTTGATACATACCACCTATGATATTTAGTGGTGGGCTACCCTTAAATCTGCAATTTCTGGCTTAGAATTAACAGTTCTCACTTTGCTTAAACTAGATGACTGTCATTTAATGTCCAATGGAATAGGCAACCCACTTAAGGCCTCTCCACACTATCAGACATGCCCGATGGGCAAAGAGTGGTACCATATCTGATAACTGCTATTCAAAAACTAGGAGGGCGAGTGGCATTAAGCTGTATCCTCGTTGGCAGGCAAGAAGGTGATGTCAGAGGCGAGGAAACGACTGGCATACATGAAAAGGTAGAAACTGTCTCGATAAGTAAACTCAGGCCAGTCAAGAGTTGGTACGAATAAAGTTTACACCCTCAAATTATGGTGCTTTTGTGACCATTATTTCCTCACTGAGGGTGACACTGTATTAAGATAGCACATAAGAGATGATAGTTGAAGGAAAGTTTTGGAATTGTGTATCATCTATTCTGCATGACTACTACTAATTAAAAGGAAATTTAATCCTAGGCAGATTCCCATGATTTTGCTCATTGATTTTCTTTCCAAAATACTTCTCTCTCTCTCTCTCTCTCTCTCTCTCTCTCTCTCTCTCTCTCTCTCTCTCTCTCTCTCTCTCTCTCTCTCTCTCTCTCTCTCTCTCTCGTTTCCCAAACATGCCCATAATTTATGATTTTAAGCAATTTCATTTTGCCAACTTTAGTAGTGTGAAGAATAACTTTAGTTTTTCGTTATTGGTAGCCTAGTGATGTTGGTTTGTGTGTTCTCATCTCTGTTGGTTTTATCTTGTACTCAAATTATGTTCAATCATTTTTTGTAAATTCATATTAAAATGAATGTAAAGGTACCCTTGTGTTGGGATACGAGATAGAAAAACTATAAATATCATAATTTTTATTTTTAAGTATAGAAATAAGGTTAGTAGAAATCATAACATCTTTCTAATCGTTGTTAAGGATGTTTAATAAATTAAAGTAGCTTAATGTCCGTAAGGCGACATATGGCTCAAATGCTTTGTGATTTAAGTACTTCCTAGTAATAATTATCTTTGGGTAATTATCATATGTTATTGGTGTTAACTATGTTCTCTTTATCCACCAGTATTTGCCATCAGAACGAGTAGAGATTGAAAGCTACACTCCATCTGTTGCCAGATCCTTGTCTGTGGCTTTACCAGTTCTGACATCATCAACCTTATTCTCACTGTCCATTGGGATATGGCATCACTATTTTCCCGTCGAGCAAGTTTGATAGTGTGGACAGATGTTTAGCTGATGTGTTTGATAGTGAGAGGAGTAATGAGAAACGTGATCTTCCTCATTCCTATTTTCCTGAGATTATTAACTAATTTAGCTTTTTGGTCCAATGAATCAGGACAATCTTAATGAATTTTAATGCTTATGGAGGTATAGACCCAAGTGTTATTTTTTATATAAAGACCGCTGATTCCTTAGCTCTTAAGTTACCTGTCATTTGCTGTAAGTAATTAAGATGTTCGTTTTGTAATTACTAGAGAATTGGAAATGTGTTTGTGGTAGCTCTAGCCTTCTGATTACCATCCAATTTCCATAACACATATGTTAATTACAGTTTTGTTGTCTTTTGGCAAAACGTTTAAATGGGTAAGCTGAATGCAAAAAATTTTCCTTAGTTTGCAATTTTGTTTTGGCAAAGGTCCTGGAGCATGTGATAGCCTTCTCACAAGTTTCAATGCACACCAGGAACTGTTTACATTAAGCTTTGATTTTAGTGCTGCCTTTGATCGTGTTAACCA
>NC_090739.1:91343279-91345779 GCF_036898095.1 Palaemon carinicauda | reverse complement strand
AGAACCGTCTGGCCAGTCAAAAGACGCCATAAATCTCCAGTGGTAGTATTTCAACAGAAGTCTGGTGTCCTGGACAAGCTACTACGTATACATATACATATATGAACATATATCACAAGCACACGTGATTTCAATCAATGTAAATATCACCCACGAACGGCATTTAATACCGAATTCTATCTTTGGGAATATATATCCACTTGGAATTCATTTTATGGTAACAGCTTCTGGCCGGGTGGAGATTCGAACCCCCACCTGTGCGGCTTGAAACTATGCCTACAGTGACTCTACCGAGTGAGCTATCAAGAGAGAATAAAAGTTTATGACAAATCTCCGTACATATTCCTATCGAATTTAGGAATCTGTTCATAGACTTGAAATAAACCTATCTCGACCATGATAGCTGAATCGTGAGTTTGTAACACGTGGTTATTATAAATGAACATATATCACAAGCACACGTGATTTCAATCAATGTAAATATCACCCACGAACGGCATTTAATACCGAATTCTATCTTTGGGAATATATATCCACTAGGTTTATTTTAAGTCTATGAACAGATTCCTAAATTCGATAGGAATATGTACGGAGATTTGTCATAAACTTTTATTCTCTCTTGATAGCTCACTCGGTAGAGTCACTGTAGGCATAGTTTCAAGCCGCGCAGGTGGGGGTTCGAATCTCCACCCGGCCAGAAGCTGTTACCATAGAATGAATTCCAAGTGGATATATATTCCCAAAGATAGAATTCGGTATTAAATGCCGTTCGTGGGTGATATTTACATTGATTGAAATCACGTGTGCTTGTGATATATGTTCATTTAAAATAACCACGTGTTACAAACTCACGATTCAGCTATCATGGTCGAGATAGGTTTATTTCAAGTCTATGAACAGATTCCTAAATTCGATAGGAATATGTACGGAGATTTGTCATAAACTTTTATTCTCTCTTGATAGCTCACTCGGTAGAGTCACTGTAGGCATAGTTTCAAGCCGCACAGGTGGGGGTTCGAATCTCCACCCGGCCAGAAGCTGTTACCATAGAATGAATTCCAAGTGGATATATATTCCCAAAGATAGAATTCGGTATTAAATGCCGTTCGTGGGTGATATTTACATTGATTGAAATCACGTGTGCTTGTGATATATGTTCATTTAAAATAACCACGTGTTACAAACTCACGATTCAGCTATCATGGTCGAGATAGGTTTATTTCAAGTCTATGAACAGATTCCTAAATTCGATAGGAATATGTACGGAGATTTGTCATAAACTTTTATTCTCTCTTGATAGCTCACTCGGTAGAGTCACTGTAGGCATAGTTTCAAGCCGCACAGGTGGGGGTTCGAATCTCCACCCGGCCAGAAGCTGTTACCATAAAATGAATTCCAAGTGGATATATATTCCCAAAGATAGAATTCGGTATTAAATGCCGTTCGTGGGTGATATTTACATATACATATATATATATATATATATATATATATATATATATATATATATATATATATATATATATATATATATATATATATATATATATATATATATAGGGCATGAAGAAGTAAAACTTCATGAATGGGAATTAAGAGAGCAGGTGAAAATGGCTTAAAGATTAGACCTGGGTGATTGCACACTAATCTCAGTTTCATGAAAACATATAAAATTCTTATTCAACAGAGACTAGAGAGAAAGATAGAGGAAAAGCTAAGATATGAACAAGCATGGTTTATATATATATATATATATATATATATATATATATAATATATATATATATATATATATATATATATATATATATATATATATATATATATATATATACCCCAGGGAGTGTACTCGGCCTAATCTTATCCTGCATTTATACTATTGGTCTATCAAAAATACTACAAGGGCATGGCGTGAAGTTTAAACCATTTGCGGATTACATACAATTTTACCTCTCCATAAATGATATACATGACACTACTGATACTCTAAACCGAATCCTTGATAATGTTAGAGAATGGATGACATTTAAACAACTAAAATTAAATGAGAACAAAACTGAATTCATGGTGGTGGGCAAGAGAAGCAGCGTGAGAAACTTAGGTGATATTCAAATGAACAAAAATAATGACTCGGTGCCGATATCCAGTAAAGTTCGAGATCTAGGTGTATTTCTTGACTGTAACCTGTCTCTAAATGCCCAAATAAATAATGTAATAAAAACTGCTGATTATCATCTAAGAAATATTGTGTTTATAAAAAAGTACCTAGACGAATATTCTGTAAAGAAACTTGTGATAATCTGTGTTATTACCAGGATTGACTATTTCAACTCTATCTATTACAATTTACCAAAAGTGCAACTTGAGAAATTACAAAACATAATAAACAGAGGAGCAAGACTGATAAAAGGTGTCCCACCCAGAGAAAGGATCACCCCGATACGAATTGACTTACACTGGCTGCCGATTAAAGCGAGGACTGAATTTAAAATATATACAG
>NC_090739.1:91325779-91340779 GCF_036898095.1 Palaemon carinicauda | reverse complement strand
TAGAATTTACTGTGTGATCACTTGGTTTGTTTAACTCTGTGCAGTTTGACACTTGCGAATTACACTCCCTGATGGAATGTCTCCCTGAACATTTCCCGCAGACCTTATCTTCATTCTTAGATTTGTAATCTTCTTCAAAATGTCCATACCTCTGACAGTGGTAGCAGGTGATCACGTGGTACCTATCACGCATGTTATAGATAACCCATCGTAACGAAACTTTGTCCCCATTATCATGAATAGCCCTCCGAAATTCAGGATCACATATCAGCAAATGCACTGTAAAAAGTTCAAGGTACAGAAAGGGTATAACGATTGAGCTGGGGTTTATATACATGTAAAACACCCTAAGGCTCAAAAATACCCTTCTACACCCGGAGGCAGGGTATTTTTTGTGAATAATATACCCTCTATTGTACTTTGTCTTAAAATGGGCTTGGTAAGTTTGTGTGATCATGTCATGAAATGAACTTTTACTCTGTATTAAATCACCATATTGTTACACTGATAGTGTAATGCACCAAAAAAGTTACTAACAACATATTGGTTTTGAGTTATGGATAGTTTTGAAGCAAGTTCTTACAAAATGCGGTACTTGGCAATTTGTATTGTTGCCGTCTCGAGATTCTTCGAGACCCCGGGAATTTGGCGGGAAATTTCAGTGGCGTCTGGACTCTGGTCTGCTCTGCAGTGAAGATAAATTGCTCCAATTAGCGTCATCGGGATTATAATATCTACACTGCATTTCATCTGTTATCCAAGGTAAGAACACTAACTGTCCATCTATGCAAGCATAAACAGTGGTTACGAATAAAAATTGTCAGACATCATCATTAGTTTTGCATTCAGGCTGTGATAGTCTAAAAAATCATTATTACTAACACCGGGGAAAATAAGTAAGAAATTATCATTAGTACTTAATTATGAGAGAGAGAGAGAGAGAGAGAGAGAGAGAGAGAGAGAGAGAGAGAGAGAGAGAGAGAGAGAGAGAGAGAGAGAGAGCGTCAAGCTGTCTGGGAGGAAAAAAAACCATAAACATCGTATTCAGCTAAACGTTAATAAGATTACGATTACGAGTAGTCTGTAAGCAAACACTGACGCCAGCGATTTCTTAATCAGTTTGACTTGAGGTAGCAGATAGTTAGGTCTTTATGAATGATATTTTTTCCTTTTTTTCTATATATATATATATATATATATATATATATATATATATATATATATATATATATATATATATATATATATATATATATATAAATATTTATACATTTAGGCACACAAACACTAACAAATATTTTCTTTTCACAGATTTCTGCGTACGGTTTGCTTTGCAGCTTCTGCCATCACTCTCTATATACTATATATATACTTGTGATTTTCAAGTGTAATGGAAATAATAAAGTGATAAACCAAACTTTCAAAATCATTGACCTTATTACTTTATATACTTATAAGCTATAACTACACCTATATAATGGTGGAATAGATATTAATTATAAAATTATAATTAATATACACGGGTATTTATGTCGTATAGAATACCCTGTAAAAGGGTATTCTTTACCTACGATACACCCCTAAGTAAGGGTATCTCAAGTGTATGTTATACCCTTGATATGGGTATATTGTAAAGGGTATATCATAGTTCTTATATACCCCGATAGGGTATGCTATTTTAACCACTAGAAATACCCTTTTTCTACCCCTTTTTTACCCTTAATTTTTTAGAGTGTGGTGCCCGGGCGGAGGGGGGGTAGGGGGTGCATTTTTCCTCAGGACTAATTATCTTCTCCTCTATATTTTGGATATGGTTCAGGCAGCGAATTCTTTGAATCAAAACATTTACTACATCATCTTCATCATTGTATACATTGCCTATCATTATTTTTGGTTTTAGTTTTCCGATTTTTCTCGTTTCAGCTTCAGCCACCAATGTCTGATTTTTGTTTGTCGCCTCTTCTCTGATCATATTGTTTGCAAAGTTTACAACAACATTTCCATTCGTAGTTGACTTCGTGTTTAGTATAGGAATGTCTTTAAGTGCTTGTTCAACCTCACGTTTTCACTCAGTAATTTTACTTGCATTAGTTGATTTAATTATCTTTTTTTTTTTCCTTAACTTCGTTAGCAAATGTCGGTTTCTCCGGTTTTGGGTCTATCAATGTTTGAAGTGTTGCGTTAATGGACTCCTTATTCATGGCAATAATGTCAACTTTTTCAGCGAGGACGATGGTCTGGGTGGAATTTGCAACGTCTGCGCTAAGGTCCGGAAGTTTGTTTTCCAAGTCATCTATGCTCGCATCTTGTTCGTTCAGGGCCAGATTTCTCACGTTTACATCTTCCTTTAATTTTGATATCACTAAATTGTTTTTTCTGGCTTCACGCACGCAGTGTTGGCATAACCAGTCTAGGTTATTCCGTTCATTCTCACTGATGACTGTCAGTATATGCACACATTTCTTATGGTAGAGTCAATTACATTCACATACTGTTTATTATCACTTAGGTTTCTTCATAAAACTAACTAATATATTTTCCATGATATTCTAAGCGAGGAACACAAAGCTAAAACACGATTCAGGGCATGTATAGCAGAGCTCGACACAATAGTATATTTCATTTTTGTTATTATTATCATAAAGTAATCTCGGCCATATGTATATCAGAATTCAGATTTTTGATGAATCTACGGCGACGCAAGCAAATCTCATGCGCTGTGATTTTTATTTTGGGCAGAAAATATCAATGGCGATGCAGGGAGTCTAGAATGATTGTGAATGTTTCAGAAGGATTACGTGGAGATTAGAAATGAAGTGACATCATTTAAAATGAGTCTCAATTCCTCAATAATGATTAATCTTGGTAAATAGGGCTTTCTTTGTGATACTGTTTTTATCAAGTGAATAAAAATAGTATTAGTTACCGCCTATAATATCATGGAAACGTTAAATTGTCGTTACGAGAATCCTTTTGGGAATAAGGTTTTGAGAGGAATCACGTGACACTGCTGGGCTTTGCATTGCTAAGGTACACTTTTTGCCAGTCTACATGGCGACTGCATCGTCCTTGAGAGCTAAGTTAATCTCCGGCAACAGATGTTGCGACCCATATTGAAATCTGCAGTGTCGGAATATTCTCAGTTTCTCACATCGGTCTCCGCAGTGTGAAGATTCCTAAATCGCGCGACCAAGTTGGAATCGTTTATGCTTCGCGTTAAATGAAATTGGATTCGAGTAATACACTTCCTGAGTCGTTTTACCCTTTTTGCTAATAGATGTGTTAACTTTATTCTGTTCTCCTGGGTAATCGCCGCATATAAAACCTGTTGTACAACATGGACTGAATACGCAAATTGTCTAATTGAAAAGTCAAACGATAAGTTATTTATGGATAATGGGAATGTTTAACAAGGCTATGGAATAGTAGACATATATGCCATTTGTAGAATCTACTATAATATCCCTATAGAACCGTTTGAATCATGGATGTTCTGTGCTGTATCAATGGTATTCAATAAAAGTGCAGTGTGACTACTATGCATATCAGACCCTATGACATAATGTTTTTCGCAAATATTTTTGAAACGAAGACTCGGATCAGCATGGTGCTTTGGCAAAGATTGTTTCACCAACTCCACTAATTTTTAGCACTATTGTACACTGTCAAATGCGGCTAATTATGGCGTTTACTCTTGACTGTTAAGTCAAAAACCTGCGTGAGCTACTACACATTCGAACAGGTGAGGCGTGACGTATTTGTGACGTCTATCCACCCACTACCTCCACTCCTGGCTTCCCCTACTCCCTTTCCTCCCTTCTTACCCCCTTCCTTTTCCCCTATCAATTTATCTTCCATACCTCCCTTCCCCCCCCCTCTCTCTCTCTCTCTCTCTCTCTCTCTCTCTCTCTCTCTCTCTCTCTCTCTCTCTCTCTCTCATAAGGGAATGGCTGTTACCTCTCTCTCTCTCTCTCTCTCTCTCTCTCTCTCTCTCTCTCTCTCTCTCTCTCTCTTTCTTGAGGCTACACGGTATATGAAGCCAGACACAAGTATGACGTATTAATGATAGATTAATAAAAATTATATGCCGAGTAAGGTTTGATCGTTTATGTAAACAATCGTAATCGATGTTCTTGCTTCTTTGACGGTTATACCGTATTTGGTAAGTGCAGAAGGTAAACATGGTAAGTAACGGGCGTGCGGCCGATAGACGGCTGATGGCAAAGTCCTGTGGAGGAAGTATTTCGTCGCTCTCAACCATGGCCAACATGCAGCGTGGGTGCAAAGGAGTCATCCCACTACGACTCTTCCATATTTTCAACCAAGAGCATATTGAAAGGAAACTGAGGATAAGTTTGAATAGGTAAGTAATGAATCAAAGTTGTATTCCGTAGTTACAGATGAACCAGTCACTATGTTTCACAGCTACCTATGATAATAAAAGGGAACATTATTTTGATTGTTGCCTGGTAAAAAAAAAATCTCAACATGATAGTTTCGAACATGTTATCTTATCCGATTTCCTTTCCCCAACAGGCCCTATGATCGTGTTGCAGAGGTCATGGGAATGACCACAAATGCAGTGCGGTTGCTGGTTCAGCGAAGCACATGTTCTCGGCCAGATTCACCATGCGGGACAGTCACTCCCCCTATGTGACACCGCCACACTCACTGCCGTCCCCTGCCACAACACCCTTTTTTGACAGTTTCACTGTTGGTGCCATTCGCCGCCATGCCAAGTTTGCAGCAAAGGGAACCTTTACTATTGGCACCCTGACTGAAAGTTTGAAGACGGCAAGTATTATTCCAGGGGAAACCTCAAAAATGACGATGTGGCGAGTGCTACACAACATGGGATTCCGCTACAGGATTTCACAGAGGATTTCACAGAGTCGCTAGATGTTGTGTGTCGCCGTGTTGGGGCTCTCCGAGCACTCCAGAGACATCGAAAGGAGGGAAGACAAGTAGTATACGTGGATGAGACATGGTTCACCACTTGAATGCAGCACAACAGGGAGTGGGTAGACACATCCCAGCCTGCTACCAGTGCCACCTACAGCCGTCAGGTACCACCTGGAGAAGGGGAGCGATTTGTGGTAGTAGCAGGTGGCACAGAACACGGTTTATAAATTATCCATTTCTGTGCTTCCCTGCAAAAAAACAAAACCAGTGACTACCACTGGGAAATGAACAGCACCCTATTCCTCTGCTAGCTCACGTTGCAACTTCTACCGGCCTGGGATGAACCATCGGTTTTGGTGTTGGACACAGCCAGTTGACGGAGGAAAGTCGTTGCCCCACCACCGCCGCCAAGAAAGCAGAGTTGGTGAATTGGCTGGCGAGCCGCAGAATCCCCTTCCCGCACCACACCACACGCCTCGAGCTTCTTCAACTCTGCAGGAAAACCGACCAGAACCAAGGTACACAGGTGACAATGTCATCCGTGAATGGGGACATGAAATCGTCCGACTACCACCTGCACATCCCGAGCTTAACGCCATCGAACAGGTGTGAGGCGCCATGAAACGGTATGTGTGCTCCACCTTGCAGCGATTTACCCGGGCAGATCTACAAGTGAGGCTGCAAGAAGCCAAGCTGTGCGCAACAAAAGAGGTGTGGGCAGGAGCGGTGCGACGAGCCAGAGCCTTCGAGGACGAGTATTGGTCCTCTGACAACATACGAGAAGGTGTTGATCCCGTCTGCATCAACCTCGACAGTGATGAGGAAGATGACCTGTTTGTCGAGAGTGATGAGTTTTAAAAGTAAAATATGTGGTCAGTTATTTACAGTATTAATCCAGCCATCATATACTCGCTGTCTATTTATGTCTGCAATGACTTTTTAACATATGGCAGCCTTTTCCTAACATTAGAATAAATTATTCATATATTTATTACTTCAACTTCGTTTTAAGTTTTACTCTGCATCGGATTCCCACTTCAGTTCCACCCTTTCCCTTTCCATCTCTTACACGATTTCCTATAAATGACCAAGCGTCAGCTACATACTTCATCCCATCATACGTTCAACTTAACCTATGGGTATTCGGGTCGCATACTCCTATAACTTTCAATGGTTGTATATTTGTCAAACAAACCTCATACAATACTTAAGCAACAGGAAGTTGCGCTGGAACAGGAATCAGGGTCGTGCATAAAACACCCTACTATACTTAACATACAGTATATACATTCGAGTTATCCGCCATTATAAATAAGTCATATGTGTGCATAGCTTCATTTCTTCATATACAGAGAGAGAGAGAGAGAGAGAGAGAGAGAGAGAGAGAGAGAGAGAGAGAGAGAGAAAAGGGGGATTGGGGGAGAGGAAGGGGAGGTATGGAGGAGAAAGAGGCCGGGAAGAGAGAGTAGGAGTGGGGTAGGTGGGAGGGAAAGGGAAGGATGGTGGTAGTAGGGGAAGGCAGGGGCGGAGTTAGTGGATGAATGGACGTCACTACTACGTCACGCCTCACCTGTTTGAATGTGTAAATGGCTCACGCAGGTTTTTGACTTCACAGTCAAGAGTAAACGCCATAATTAGCAACATTTGACAATGCACAGTAGTGTCAAAAATTAGCAGAGTGTGTGTGAAACAATCTTTGCCAAAGCACCATGCTGATCCGAGTCTTCGTTTCAAAGATATTTGCGAAAAACAGTATGTTATAGGGTCTGATATGCATAGTAGATGTATACTATAATCAATCAGTTTAAGAGAAGACATTAATTGTTTTAAGGCTCATGGGCTGACACCTTTCACATACTGTATTCTTCCATCCAAATGCTAATAATCATAAAAAGGCTTTACCCCCATATTAGCCCATAAGGTTACTATAAATTATTGCATGAAGGTGTGGTTTGGTGGGCAAAGTAACTATTTAGCATTGGTGTAATATTGCAAAACTTCAATACTTTGTTGATTAATTGATTTGAGGTTTGCTCACTGGGATATGTTCTTATTGATTCTGAGGCATGTGTTTAATTAATGTCACGCAAATAAATATCTGCATATAGTGTAAAAATAAGATTTAACGAATTTTTTTTTTAAGATATGATAAAATATGAGACACCAATTTGTATAACTCCAACACTTTCAGTGTTCTACTAGATAACCAACTTCAACTTTGTATAATATAAAAGTTTACTATTCCCCGTACAGTTAAAATATCAAACATGATGCATATGAAGATGAAACTAAGATTGCTGTAGCCATAGTAATGTCTAGACCACGAGCACAGAATTGACAAATCCAAGGCACCCTTACTACAGTTTCTGAAAACCACAACATCAAACACTTTTTCTCCTTGTCTGACATTATATGACTTTACATTGATATCTCGGTACAAATTACATATTAATTTGTTCAAAGCAAGAAACATAATTTAGATATTATAATTCCTACTTATTTCAAGATTAAATATAACAATCATGACCTCCATCGGTTCGAAATGATAATAGTTAACACAGACATTCATCACACTCTACACAAGTAATGCTATGTTTCATTATATTAACTTCGACATTGCAATTTAATTCAACGAAATCCTAGCATATTTAGCAATGAGTATATACAATTTGCGAGACCCTATGTGAATAACTTCATCTTTGAGAACTATTTTCAGGAAATTAAAAGATTTTCCTGCTGTTTATTTAATAAATTAAAGATTTTGCTAACTAGTTTGACAAACAAGGTAATACAATAATACTTAAGTGGCAAATGAACACTTGTTATCAGCTTGAGAAGGCACATCGATTGACAGGCCCTTGACGTATTTGTCATCTGGTTTTGGGTTTATACAAGATCTATATAAACACGTCTAACACTTCCTCGAGGCTATGATCTTACCGGCGATCGTTGCGCCACTAGTAACCGTATTCTCTCTTATGAGGAGTCTGTAGTTTCTCAGCAAGTTAATAGAATTTATTTATTTATTTATTCATTTATTTTTTTAGCAAAAAAATAGTCCTCATGTCTGTAGCACATTTTATTTTCAGACTTTTACTTCGAGGTATATTCCATAAGAAATATTATTGCATATACCAATAACTTTATTTTCATACAGTACTTTACCTACCCAAGTAATATCTCCCTCTGTTATTTATATCTTATCCCATGATTTTTTTTCATCTTTTTTTTTCTTAGAAGCGTCATTGTCTTTTGTCAATTCTCATAGTTCTCTTCAAGTACTACATTTTGAAGAGAACCCTAAAATAAGTAAAAAAAAAAAATCAGAATTAACATCTCCAGTCTTTCCTCATTAATTTTAATAGCTCCAAGAATTTTTGTGATGGAACATGTAAAGTTCCCCTATTCACAAAGTCTATCCTTTTTTTCCCAGGGGCAATGTTGCAGTCTTTCTTCCCTTTTTCAGGACAGTTGTGATAAATTTATACACTATACCCTCTCATATTGAATAAAGACTCTTCCTCAATGACATCATACGGTATATTTGATGAGCTGCCTATATCAGATAATTCGAAACTGACCCCTTCTTCGTTATTTCAGTTTCAATGTCAATATTTTCGCAAAAAATGATGGTTGTGCAGAATTCTAATGTCAACTTTCGCTCATTTCCATCATCATTCGAAGGACCCTTTTCCCTTATTAAAGTTTCACCAGATATGCCGGGAGAGTTGTCATTTTCTGATTATGAGTTAAGAGTTTTGTATCGTTCCCTAATAAAAATGACCCCAGACGATACTTTAAACTTAAAGTATCGGGATACTTATGGGGACTACAAATCCACCAAATTAATCCATAAAAGTGTTACAAGCAGTCTTTATTGATTCTCCCCTTCATTATACAATTTAGACTATATAAACAGTTCAACATATCAAACAGTCCAAACAAAGATTTGGTAAAACGAATACTACCTTTCGAAAAGCTTAAATAACGACGTACATGAACTTTGACTCTCATAGTTATCATCATTTGTACTGTACCAACCGTGTGTCACACGATCGTACATACTAACGACATTTAATTTTTTGTATATATTATGCTCTGTATCTTCGCTCTCCCCTCACTCTGATAGGGACCTGAAATAGCATGTCTGTTTTTCCCACCGTTAACTGTTAACAGCACCGGTGTCGGTTGAGTATGAAATTGCCTGTTATGTTTTTCATGTCCTTTTTGCTTGGAGTTCATGCATAAATAAACAGATGTTCTGTAATAAAGTTACTCAGTTGTTTTTATCCTGCCTTCTTAGTCACAGCCTCTTTTTGCCCGTCACATTGGTGACCTCGGAAGTCGACTCGCTCCTCCCGCCTTCCACCACCCCCCCTCCGTCATTGGTTCTATGGCGGACTCCACGAAAGTTGGCACCACCCTGTTGAAACTTTCGTCGTTCGCCAGCGGAGAGGCATTTGCTTGGTTTCAGCGCACAAGTCCTGTTCCGCATCAGGGTCATGACTGGCTCAACCACCAAAGCAGATTATGTTCTTGCGGCAATACCCTAGGACACCTTCCCGGAAATATCCAACTGGCTTTGTGAACCAGGAGACACCCCAATAGCGTATGACGCCCTCAAAACATACCTTCTGCAGTAGTACTCGCCATCGCCAGGTGCCCGTATAGCAAAGCTTTTTTAGCTCTCTCAACAACTGTTGGGGGACCAAAGGGCTTCGCTCCCCCTTAGAGAAATGGCCAGTATTGCTCGCCTGCAACCTGCCGCAGACGGCTTTCCTCGTGAGGTGAACCTACTCCGTGCCCTTTTGATAAGCCGTCTACCCGAACCTGTAAGCGCTACCACACCCGATGTCGATAGTTTACCCATAAAGGACTTGATGAACAAAGCCAACGCCCTTATGGATAGCCATTTCCCGACCTTCAAGACCTCCATCAACGCCTCCACTCCTGACAAAGAGGACGCCTATTCAACGTTAACCGAAGCTGATGTGAAGGCCGTAAGACATACACGCCTACCCCGTGACGTGCCAAAGCGGCGATAAAGCCACCCATCACCCACCACTCGCTCGTGCCCCAACCAATGACTTCTACAGCCACTTACTACCTCCCATCGGTTGTATTTTTGCTACTACCACTACAGATTCCGGGCAGCCGCTAAGAAATGTGCCAAGGATTGTCAGTGGCCAAAAAACGTGTAAGTACGCCATCGCTCGTGGTGGTGGCCTCCCGTGTTTCTAATCTTTTCTTTTTACATGATGCAGGAACAGGCGTGCAATTTTTGGGTGACACGGGGTCTTGTTCTCTTTTGCCAGAGAACTCTTCAGGACACAACGTAGTCTGTCTACGTCTGCTGACATCCGCCTGGTAGTTGCCAACGGATCTGTGATACCCACTTGCGGTTACAAGAACCTCACATTATCGTTTGGAAACGGTAAATTTAATTGGAAGTTTCTCGTTACTGACGTCACATTACCAATCTTCGGTGTGGATTTCCTCTCTCAGTTTCACCCTCTGGTCGATGTCGCCCACCGACGATTGGTCTACACAGACTCGTACGTGTTGACACCTCTTCAACCCGCCCCTTCCAACCTCATCCTCCACATCAGCGCACCCACAGATGCCTATGCCCACTTTCTCCTGTCGTACCCAGAAGTTTTCCGTCCAGTACTTCGCCAAACGCCCACGGCTCTTGCCAAGCACGGTATTTATTGCCATATCAAGACAATGTCAACCCCAGTCTTCGCAAAATTCAGACGTCTGGTACCAGAACCATTAGCAGCCACCAAACAGGCGTTAGCCGAAATGGAGGAAATTGGCATTTGCCAAAAGGCCTCCAGCCCATAGTCGTCACCCTTACACATCGTTCTGAAAAAAGACGGCTCCCTCTGTCCGTTAGGGGATTAAAGGCGCCTGAACATGCAAACAGAACCGGATTACTAGTCTCTCCCAAACATCGCCGACGTGACCTCCTACCTGCACAAAGGGAAGGTTTTCTCCACGCTCGACCTCCTGAAAGAGTATTATCAGGTGCCTATGAACCCTGAAGACATCCCCAATACTGCCATCACCATGCTCTGGCAGGTGTTTGATTTTATCCATGGCCTTTCACATCCTTCGTGCCATTCCAATGCACAGCTGCTGAAGACTGAAATTCATTTTTACACGGCACTTCTAAGGATGCTAAGGATTGGGTCCGCGCCTGTACTTCTTGCCAAACTTCCCAAGTATATAGACACATGGATTAAGGAGTGGGCACCTTTCCTCAACCTCAGTGTCATTTCGCCCACATTCGCGTTGATGTTGTAGGCCCCCTACCCACATAACAAGGACATCGTTACCTATTTACTGTCATTGACCGCTCCACTCGTTGGCCCGAAGCCTTTCCCATGGAAACAGCAACATCTGCTTCATGTACAACTGCCTTACTCTCAGGATGAATAGCAAGATTTGGTATCCCTGAGCATATTACTTCTGACAGGGGTACCACTTTCACCTCTCAATTTGGGACATCATTAGCGAATCTCCTGGGCATCACCCTACATCAGACAAATGCCTATAACCCCGCTGCCAATGGAATGGTTGAACGTTTTCATCGCACCCTAAAAGCAGCTTTGATGTCCCGCTGCAAGGATTTCAACTAGTTTACTCAGCTTCCCTGGGTCCTCCTAGGACTAAGGACCACTCTTAAAGACGCCCTCGACGTCTCGGTAACTGAAATGGTGTATGGCGACCCGTTGGTCGTCACTGCCGAATTCTTTCCTTCTGGAACCTCCTCCGACGATCTTCAGTGCATACGTCATGTCGTGGGAAAATTTACTCCATGCCGCCAGACATTCAAGCCCTAAGCGAAGTATCACATACCGACAGACTTGCACTCTACAACGCACGTCTTCCTATGCCATGACACTAGCAAGCCCCCGCTAACGGCCCCTTACATGGGCCCTTTCCCTGTGATTCGATGCAGTCCGAAAGCATTCCTACTAAACATTCGTGGCAAAGAAGACTGGGTCTCCATTGATCGTCTAAAACCTGCTTATCTCCTGCTAGATGACCCGCCTACAGTTTGCCTCTCCAGATCAGGGTGCCATATTTAACATGACCAGTATGTCCTTTTTAGGGGGGGGGGGGAAGCCATGTACCAACCGTGTGTCACACGATCGTACATAGTAACGACATTTCATTTTTTGTATATATTATGCTCTGTATCTCCGCTCTCCCTTCGCACTGATAGGGACCTGAAATAACATGTCAGTTCTTCTCACCGTTAACTGTTAACAGCACCGGTGTCGGTTGAACATGAAATTACCTGTTATGTTTTTTATGTCTTTTTTGCCTGGAGTTCATGTATATATATAAATGGATGTTCTGCAATAAAGTTACTCAGTTGCTCTCATCCTGCCTTCTTAGTCATAGTCTCTCTCGGCCTGTCACAGTACTATCTTACCAAAAAATTCTTTCTGATAGCCTATGACTACTCTAGAGTCGTCTTCCTAATCATTATAATTGAAATGAGCTGAATAAAGGACACCATGCGTGGTGATGATGTGATTAGCACGATGACAGGCATGAAGCCATTTATTTCTAAAATCCCTGTCTTAAGGAAATTTAGAGAAACTTATACCCTTAGTGTTATCCTTACGGTTATTACGACCGTAAACTGAGCAATTATTAGGCATTGGAGACCAGGAATGTTTCTGCTCTCGCTTGCAATCTCAAAACATAGTCTACGAAATGGATGACTTAGGAAGGCAAGGCTGATAACACAGAGGGAAGGCGGGTGCCAGTGATGTCATATTTTCCAACCACTATAGTCGGTATGAACCACGGGAAACCAACACTGAATATTCCAACCAGGGGTAAAAGAATACCAGGTTAGCCAGCTTCTGACCAAAATAAGAAAAATTTCGTGCATGTCACACAGCGGTTGCATTGGTTAGAGTTCAGATTAAGAAATGTCATCAGTCTGTATTTGACTCTACTCGGTAGAACAAGAACTCGGCTCTCTTAACCATGCGGTCTTCATCCACCTGATTAATCTCTGGATAAATCATCGTTAATCCTCTGGGTCCTGAGGAGTCATGGCTACTTGTTCCGTGTATGGCTGTAGACCAAGTCAAAGGAGAAAGGAAGACCAAAATGTGAAATTTCATCGATTTCCTAGAGATCAGGAGCTGCAACAGAAATGGCTTCAGTTTTCTGATCGCAACGCAGTTAATGTTAAACATGCTAGAGTCTGTAGCTTCCATTTTAAACCTACAGACTACAAAAGAAATCTAAAGTATGAGCTCCTTGAGCTTCCAAGTCCAAGTAATGTAAACATTTTACTGGATGGTACTGTTCCTACTCTTAATCAACCGCCATTTCCTGGTAAGCCTTGTCTCATAAAATTTAGTTTTCAATACATTAAACTTGTTGCAAGATTTTCTAGAAATCATATAACATGTCATATTCTGTTTGATTTAAAACCACAAACCTGTAAATGAAATAGTCTCTAATAAGCAATTCATTCATAAGAATGGAGCATTAGTTATTTTGAAAGTATTTATTACGTTCCCCAATTGTTAATTTTACAATATCAAAATGTCTTGTTTTACAGAGGGCACTACAATTAAGGGAAAGGAGAAAGAATTGGAAAATAAGGACATGGAGTTTCCAGAGAAAACTTATGGAAGTCATCATCTAGAAAATCAGAACAGTTTGCCGGCGGAGTCATTCTTAAAGAAAATTTGCATTGAAGTTGTACAAAAGGAACTGGATACAGTAAAAAAGCAGATATATTTTGCTAGAAGGAAAAAAAAATCATGGGAAAAAGAGAGAATTATTTTGAAGAAAGAAATGCAAGGTTTGGTGGCCAAGATAACTTTAGCCTTAAGCAAGTTTTTCAGTACATCACAAATAAATTATTTTTCAAATAGGATTCCAGTACATCGTAGGTCTGGTGATGATATAAGAAATCCTATTACTTTGCGTAGTTTCAGTCCCAAAGCTTATAAATATCTGCGAGAATTATGTAGCTTACCATATCCCTCTAAAACAACTTTAAATCGATGGTTGTCAAAGATTGGAATAGAACCTGGTATATTGTCATCCTATCAGAGAGCTAATGAAGACTAAAGCTTCAGTTATGCCTGAAAATGACCGATTTTGTTTCATATCCTTTGATGAATGTAGCATTTCTCAAAATATGGTGGTACGATAAAGGAAAAGATGTTTTGTACTCGCCAAAAAATCGGATTCAATGTGTCATGACTCAAGGTTTAAATAAATCTTGGAAACAACTAATATATTATGACTTCAATTGTGATATTACGAAAGATATTTTGTTTCATATCATAAGGAGAATTGAAGCAGCGCGCTATACTTTTGTAGGTATGGTAAATGATCTAGGCCCTACAAATGTAAGATTATGGAAGCAGTTAGGGATAGGACTTAAAAATTCTTCATTTACAAACTCATATTGTAATGATAGGGAAGTGTATGTATTTGCAGCCGCTCTTCATCTCATTAAATTAATACGAAACAATTTTATAGATTCTGGATTTCAATTATCAAATGGAAAACGTGTACCAAGTGGATGTGTTAGAGAAATTGTCTTAAGAAGTGTGACCGACCTCAAGACAGCGTATCACTTATCTGCAAAACACATTAATGTCGCTGGTGTTGAAAGGATGAATGTGAGGCTTGCAGCTCAACTACTTTCAGACACTATAGCAAAAACATTGAAATAATTTGGGGGAAAAAGGACTTTTGAAGAGCAAATACTGGGATGAAACAGGTCAATTTTTTCACCTGTGTGACTCATGGTTTGATCTGATGAATTCCAGAGTTCCCTTTGATGAAAAATCATCCAGACATGCATATGGACTTTATCTTGACCGACAAAGAATCACATTATAGTGTATGATAGATACTGCAAAGAATTTGAAAGTATTAGGAAGCAAATGCATGTATCAGTTTCAGAAAGGACTTGTCATATCGTCTGTCTTTAAAAAAAATATATGAAATAGTTAAGTCTAAGTATGGCATACCATATATATTAACTTACAGGTTAAATCACGATGAATTGGAACATATGTTTGCTAGTTTAAGACAAAA
>NC_090739.1:91310779-91320779 GCF_036898095.1 Palaemon carinicauda | reverse complement strand
AGCATCGCCAGAGGCTATTGCTTAGATGAAGACAGATTGCAGACTGAGTTTGAAGTTGAACACCGCTTGGACCAACCGACGCAGACTATTACGTCATTGCCCTCACACGGCCGGTATGCCCAGGCTTTCGGTATTGAGACGGCAGTGGTCTAACCCGGTATTCTTTTAACCCTGATTCCAACTTTACCGTGCGAGATAAGAATTCTAACATCACGCGAAACAGATACCTTTGTTCTCTAATACGTTTCTGATCTGAATAATTAACTCTATGGTGTTTAAATTACTGAACTGATATCATAATTGTGAAATCACAGTACAATTTTTGTGTTGAATTGCTCATATTACTAAAGTGTAAATATAACGGTCTAAGCCCAGTACATCTTTTTTTATTTTTGAGTACTTTTGTTACTAAAGTGTTGATATAATTGTCTAAGCATAAAAACATTTGTTTTGTTGTTTTAAAAAACTGTTAAGAACTGTATAATCGCTGTTTTCCCTGAACTTTTACGTAACCTCGAAACCAATTTAGACATGTGGTCTTCGTGTAACAGTGTCTAGGAATCTTTTGAATTTCTTTAACTGAATACAATACTTTTGAGATTTATTCAGATTTAGCACAGGCGAGTGTGGATCGAGATGCAAGATATGGATTATGAGAAATATGTAAAGTAAAACCTGCTCGATACCGCTTTATAATACTAAGAGATACTTTTGTGGAAAGTGTATAATCTCTTTATAAGCGATTTGTATTATTTAATGTTTTGAATTTTTCTATAACTGCTACCACCTTAAGTCTGGTAATTATTACTTTTATAACTATTTAAATCATAGTCCTAAAATGAACTTTATGTTAGAGCTTCAGATAATAGGCAATTCTGATTGATTTTGTGAACTTCAAACCTTACCTTACCATACAGTACAACGATTTATGTCGGAACTTTGATACCAAAATACTTTTACATAATGATGACCTGCATTGTACAGATGTAAAGACACTTATGCATTGCAGAACAAAATATGTAAAAGAGAAAGGAAGTGTTCAAGGCAAAAAGTACTACTTTGTTAACTAAAGACTTAATCGTAATACAGACTAATTGATGAAGAAAAGTTGAGCTGTTGTCAGAGGGTAATTTTGTTGTTCCAATCACAGGAGAATTCCTTATGCATGATATACGAATTACTGTTTAAGTTAGTGCATCGCAGAGGTAAAAATCTAAGGATCAAAGCCATGGCTGGCCTTATTGATTCTCTCTCTCTCTCTCTCTCTCTCTCTCTCTCTCTCTCTCTCTCTCTCTCTCTCTCTCTCTCTCTCTCTCTCTCTCTCTAGTTATGTGTTTGCCTCGAGTTTTTCTTCATAATGTTACAGGAGAAAATAATTTACTTATATATATATATATATATATATATATATATATATATATATATATATATATATATATATATATATATATATGATATATATATATATATATATATATATATATATATATATATATATATATATATATATATATATATATATTTCATTGAAATGTAGGCTGTAGGACAATGCGTAATTTCCCATTTCATTTGTTTTATCAATTGGGGAGTTGCGATGATACACTTGAATAGCTGGAGTAGGCGCAGAAAATCTCCTTTAAATGGTTTACAGATAATAACATTTTCTCACTCGTTTTTCAATCTTTTCTACTTTTAACTGGAAATATAAGATATACCTTTCATACTTCTGTATCATTCCTGCTTATAATACCGAAATAACTCGATAAATCCAAATAACTCTTCGAAAGCATTATGGCATAGAAATTGTGTTTTCGTTTTAAATCGTAGAGAAAAGCTGCTTAGTGAAATTATGCTCTAATGATTCCTAGGTAAAGCCTCCCTCAAGTTTCATATCAAAATAAACTTATGATGTTTTAGTGTGCATTAGATATTATGGCATTTTATTCTTGAACTAAAAATGATGTCAAAAACTTATGTTTAATTGTATAACCTTTTATCGTGTTATTTTCATGAAACCATTTAAAATAATGAACATTCAGTAGTTAACGTTCTTTGTAAATTATCATATATTTTTCTCTAGTTGATAAACATATTCTATTTTTTTTTTCAAGAATATTACGTTTGTATTTCTCCGCAACTCTGTCATAATTTTCCCACTATTTGAGAGAGAGAGAGAGAGAGAGAGAGAGAGAGAGAGAGAGAGAGAGAGAGAGAGAGAGAGAGAGAGAGAGAGAGAGGAATCCAATTTCTTTTACCGATTCATAAATTATTACATGAATACTGCGCCCATTTATGCATGCACGTATCATGCATTTATGTGCACATAAATACGTACTTCCTCCTGAATCATTCATACTAAAGCTCATATGATATTAAATGCAATTTCCAGCTCGGTAGCAATATACATCCCAAATGAGTAAGAGATCCATTCATCTTTCGCTTGCACACTTTAACAATGCAACAAACACAAGAACTCACTACTAATTTGAATGAGGGTATGGTCATTTTCATCCCATCGGTAAGAGAAAAGTGTGCAAACGACAGGAGCTGCCACCTACCAAACTTATGCCACCAGTAACGAAACTTCATTTCTAATCACTGATATGATTACCAGAGCCATGGGAGAGTCACCGACGTTGAATTTTATGCAACTTGCTCGTGTCAGCTGAATTATGACCGACATAACAGAACTTTTGCCGAATGCTTTGTAAATAGGCATCGCTTGGAGTTTTGATAAAGATTTTATACTAGCATAAAAGATTTTTTTTTGCTACCAGACAATTGATCTGTTCAAGATAAACGGCTAAATATACAAATTTAACCAGCTATCACTAAATATTCGGTGTCAAAGGAATAGAGCAGGAAAAGTATTATAAGGACATAATGTACGGTCTATCCGATGATCTTTTTACAGACATATGATTACCCACAAAACATTGGACTTAATGAAATTAACTAGGACATAGTGGGTGTGCATGTTTGTGTGTGTGTGTGTGTGTGTGTGTGCACGCGCGCGCGCGTGTGTGTGTGTGAAGGTTTTAGCAGAAGTCTGAAAGTTGCCTAAAAGCACACGAAATGTATGATTTTTTATAGAGTAATCATAATCTGAAACACAATATACAGTTTTCTTCTGTAGATTTAGTGTCAATGTTATATCCTTATTAGCAGCAAATGGTGAAATATTGACCAGAATTAAGGTCAAATAAGAACTTCGTCCTGTCTTCAATGCTAAGTATTTAAATTGAGGTTCTTTATAGTGCCATCATGGTCATTTTTTTTTATAAAGAACGCAAAAAAAAAAGATTGTAGATAATCTAGGTATATACAACAAACTATTCGAGTTCATTCGTTAAACTATCTAGTGCATAATGTGTCTAGTTCCCTACGTTCCTTTAGATATTTTGTTTTATAGACTTACTTGAGTATGCTCTGAATCATTTGATACGATGTCTGCTTAAGAGGGTTGTATAAGCGAGGACTGGAACAATTACCATTATGATCTTATTAAGTTCACTAAATTTTTGTCTTCAATCCTTTATATCAACGCATTTGATTGACACCAGCGTCCCGGTAGGTATTGCACTTGTGACTCACAATTTGGTATTTCTGATGGCATTTGAGTTATAACTATCATATAATCAACAGTCTTGGTAAAGAATTTGTGTTCATTTTTGATAAAATAGTCGTCAGTGCTATTTTTTTTTCTCTATTTATAAAGATCCTTTCACAGACGAATTTTGCATATTTATTACTACCGATGAGTACCCGTGAGCGTGATCTCAATCAAATTTTATAAGCCCATGTTTATGTCCCATTTTAATATATCACTCAAGTTAATACACCTCTTCGTTGTGCTTTATTTGGTAAAATTGATAAATTACATCAACTTTCTTCAGGAATCTTTATACTTTATAAATCAATTGCGTAATGCTTAAGGACATGCTTCTCCAGAGAGACAGAGACTGATTAATTCAATGATACTGAACATGGACCAGGATCATATGAGAATCCTTTTAGCATCAAACTATCATCCTATATCTTATCACTCTCATCCCAAGATGCCTCCAAGGAGTCAAAGTAAATCATCAACATCTCACAAATGTTTCTTCTGAAATTGCAATGAACGATATGGGTCCGTTTTTCTTCGGTTCCAGAAACTTTTTTTTTTTTTCAGTACTTGAGACCATAGGGAGTCAAACCCATGTCATCAAGGCATCGCACCAACATTAGAAAACCGAGTTTCAATATAATTTTATTTGATCTTCCATCTTCTTCAAACGAAAGGAATGCACGGATTTATGCTATGTCATATCATAGAGGAGAAAAGAAATAATAAAAGGACAACATCTTTTGCCGAAAAACTTCAGGAAGTACATATATAGGTCTAAGGAGTTCTAGGCTTTTGGCAATGAGGTATGGTTGATGACTATCGAGTGGGCGATTGTCTGGCTTTCAACAGATGAATTGTCTGGCTTTTCTTGCATCCAACGAAGTTGAAGGGAACGTATTTCAGTTGTGCAAGTTTTGTGATGGCCCAAAATGAAAAAAAAATCTAGTTCGATGTTCCACAGAGTATTATTGCCAAACGTAAATATTTCATAGTTACAAATAACATGATTATTATCGTAAAATTTAAGTAAAATATTCTAAATGGGATATAACTACTATTTTACTATAGGCCAAATTATGCAGGTCTTTACGGTCAACGTGGGTAGCATCATGACCTTTCTTTGACCACAAAAGGGGCCCTTTCTTTTCTAGAACTGAACAAACAAGTGGATTGTAGCCGGCAGCGGTTCACATGCCTATTTAACATGAGCCAAGTGCTCTCCCAATCTACCTGCCCTCAATAGCGAAGTGCTGCCCTGAGGGCGGCTTCTAGGGTTATCTCTATCAATTGATTTTATTCATCTTTTACTTCCAAAAGTCAGATATAACACTGAAAAATAAAATAATGATACTAGTTTTCATATGTAGATTTCTGTATATTTTTCTTCTATTTGTTGCAATGCAACATTGGTGTGGTAAACGCTATGGGTTCTCCTTTTTGGAAGTCTATAATTCAATTTTCTTTTGATTATGATTTCATACTTTACTGCAGTAATAAATCTTCCCTTATGGGAGATTTTCATGTATTCTATTATGTCACCTACCGATATACTCTTTTTCAGAAGGTGCACATTAGAAGAGTCATTTCCAAAAGGAAAATCTGTAATACCATTTCTTGCTGTCGAGGAATATAAAATCCTGCTATTATTTCATCATGCATATTGTATCACTAATTCAATTAATAAGTAAGAGACCCAAAAGGATATCAACTTGCAATTTTAATTTCTACGGAAAAGAATACCTTGCTGGTAATATTTCCCGAAACAAATAGATAGGAGACAGAAAACACTGATAAAACATAATAAGATGACAGAAAAAATCATTAATAAGTGAAAGATATCGATAGTAGGTCTACACTGAGCATTGTAGACAAGTAGCCCACGAGAAAGCAAGCACCAAGCTATTGTAGAGGCGCCAGACCCTCAAGTAATGGTGGAAGTTTGTAGTGACATGTAGGTCGGTGATTCTGTGAAGCCATAGACGCTTAAGGAATAAATAAAACAAAAGTGAATTTGGGAAATTGTGTGATCAGTATTGAATATGTATAATCATTCGAAGATAGGAAGAAACATGGACCTGTATGTGTAAGTCTCTAAAGTTTTGATTGTTATGAATAATGTAGTCTAAAGATCTGATGACAAACGTTTCAGTAGAGTAATAAAAAAAGGGTGATAATATTTGACTAAGTAGGCAAATTATAAATGAAGGCTTAAAGGTTTGAAAGTCGCCAAGGGAGCGCAGAGGCATGACACAGGTTACTAACTGTCACCGAATACCCCAGAGACAGTCAAAATCTGACATATGGTTAACGTTCAATTCCTTTTTCCACCCATACTAGGACCAGTATAGACTATTATTATTATTATTATTATTATTTTTATTATTATTATTATTATTATTATTATTATTACTAGCTAAGCTACAACCCTATAGTCATTTTTTTTCTATCGGGGCATATTTGCACCGACTTGCAGGGGTGCCCTTTTAGCTCGGAAAATTTCCTAATAGCTGATTGTTCGGAAGTATTTACCATCATTGTTTTCAAGTGATTACTAAGTAATGTGAATCAAAACTTATTGCCTATTCTAAATTTCTCCCTTAGATATAGGTTTTGTTAATAATAATGTTAACGAATAAATATATTAAAAAGTATCGTGATGGTAAACCTAAATTCAACAACAACACCTGCCGAAGTCAACGAACGACAGGAGCTGTTTTCGGATGCACACTGCATAATGTTGTTACTTTTCACATATTTCAACACAAATTGAGACAAATTACACTGGGAATAAAGAAAAACATATGTTTTATAAACTTACTTTCAATGCCAGAATCTACCAAAAACGTGGTATTGATCAAACTAACTCATGGTGAAAATATCGGTTCAGTTAAAGCAAGACTCACGTAGAGTGGGTCCTGGGTAAAACGAGCATTCCACTGTCAAACACCAAAGAGAGAATGGAGGGGAGATTGTAACTCGGCGGGGAAATTATGAATTCGTTTAATCGGGATTTTTATGCAATTTATGCAACACTGCAGTAGCATCAAACCATAAATATTGCTATTTTTAAAAGCCAAACTTTTACAAAAAAGAACAAAAAAAAAAAAATCTATACGGACTTACATCATAGGTCTATGATGTACAATAAGTCTGTATAGAAAGAGTTTTCTATCTTTTTCGTAAAAGTTTAGATTCTAGTGTATTGTATAGAATATATAGCTTGTACACATGCTAAATGAATCATTGATGTCACACACGCATGCATATGTATGTGTTCCAACATCTCGACTGACGTCTCTCTCTTAACCCTTTTTACTTCATAGGCCTGTGATGGAAGTTCGTATAGAAAGGGTTTGTTATTTTTTTCGTAACGTTTTAGATTTTATTGATAGCAATATTTTCGGTTGAGGATACTGTAGTGTTGTATAAATTGCATAAAAATCACAATTAAACGAATTTATAATTTCACCGCCGACTTACAATCTCCTTTCCAGGCCTTATTTATTATTGTTTTGCCCGTGGTGTGCAAGCAAGGCCAAAGTCTGCTGGCAACAAGACTTAAAGTTGGAATCCAGATGTGATGATCTCATGAAGAGCGTTGAGAACAGAATGAATGCCTTTGAAACCAAGTTGGACAATAAACTGAAATACCTGCCTAAGGAGACAACAGAAAAAAATTATTAGACATGGTTAAGGATGGCACAGTAGCACCAGGTGAAATGGCTGATTTCAGATCTATTGTGAAAGACATGGAACAACAGAAAAAGGAAGAGTCAGATAAGGAGACTCGTGAAAAAAAAATAAATGTTTTAATTTATACTATTAAGGAAAGTGAGCATGCCTCAGTGCAGGACCGAATTCAAGATGATGTTAGGTTTTTTCAATCAGCTCTGCGATGAAGCCCTTGGCGTATAGGACATTGAGTTGAAGAAATTTGCGAAAATTGGGACTAAAACTATGAAAGATGACACAGCAAGAAACAAACAATGCCCACTGAAACTTGTTTTCAATCATTTGGAAGAAAAGGTAAAGGAAGCAGCAGAACTGAGAGCCAAAAATGAATAAAAAAAAACTTGGTGTACAAGGTCCGAGGCCCCCCATGGAATCTGCAGATAGAAAAAAAAATAAAAGTAAGTAAATGGATAAATTAAAAAAAGAGCAGCATAGTCAATCTGCAAGGGATATGAATAATCAATAATGTGAAAGTGTAACAGTAAAAAGTAAGCACATTACAATTGAAAAGCAGCATGCACCATCCATGAACAGGGCAAGTACAAAAATGGATAATAACAACAGCTCCAGATTAGGATCAGCAAAAGACACCATAGATATATATTACACTAATGAGGACTCTCTTTACAACAAAATTGATTAACTAATAATCATCAACAGTACTACATGCCCACATGACATAGACATAAGTGAAATGAAGCCGAAAAATTGCTGGTACAGTGTTGACAAAATGGACCTGAATATCCATGGATATTGTCTGTTTGAAAATTTAAATCACACAAATGTCAGCCGCAGAGTATACATTTATGTCCAAGAAGAACTGAATCCCTCTGAATACACTCTACATAATGACATTGCTGGAAACTTTAAGGGAGTGCTCTGGATGCAGATCGAAATGGAGTCAAAGGTGAAAATGGTAATTGACACCTACCAAAGCCATAACAGTACTGAGCGCAATAGTGACAGCCTGAATGACTTATTGTGCAAGCTTGGAGATATGAGACTTACCAATTTGATTACTGTTGGTGATTTAAATTTTCCATAAATCGGTTGGACTAACAAAATACGTCTTGAAAATGAGAACCATGGGGCCTATAAGTTTATGGAAACTGAAGGATTCCTTTCTTTATCAGCACTGTTCACAGCCTTTAAGATTCCGACAAGGCAATACCCCTAATATGTTGGATCTGGTGTTTACAAGTGAGCAGGACATGGTCAATGATGTGCGAATTGACCCTGCTCTGGGGAAAAGTGATCACTGCTCACTCATGGTTGAAATTGTTGCCAAAGCCAGCCAGCAAAAGGAAACCAGTCCGAGATTCAACTATTACAAAGCAAATTATGACAGCATTAGATAAGCGCTGGTCTCCGAGTGGAAGGATCTTCATGGAGCTGATATGATTGAGGAATGTTGGTCTTCTTTCTCAGAAAAGCTGACTGAAGTATGAAACCGCTATGTACCACATAAGAGTGGGGTACCACAGAGACGGAAACAGATCTGGATGAGAACATTGCACTCAAGAGCATAAAAACTAAGTGTCAAAGATGGCGAAGCTTCTTGGAAACTAAAACAGGTAAAAAATACCTTGAGTATACAAAGGCACGAAATCGGGAAAGGTACCTATCACGAAAGACAAAAAGATAATTTGAAAAGCCAATAGCCATAGAGATGGAAATAAACCCCAAACCATTCTGCACATTTGTGAACTCTCACTTGAAAACAAAGTCTGATATATCAGATCTGGACAAAGAAGATGGCCTCAGAATTCAGTCTGAGAAGGAGAGGGTAGAAACCTTGAACCTATAGTTCAGGAAGGTATTCACCGAGGAAGTTACCTTGCATATCCCTACACCTAAAATCAGTCATTTTGATAAAGTACTTCGGGACATCAAGCTGGATCCTAAAGATGTATTAGAGAAGCTGAAAGCACTGAAAACCAAAAAAGTATCAGGGCCAGATGAGATACATCCCAAACTGTTGTCTGATGCAAAGAATCAGTTAGGAGTGCCATTAGCAATCATTTTCAATAGATACTCAATGAAGGCAAGCTCCCGGCTGAATGGAAAAGAGATCATGTATCTTCCATTTTCAAGAAAGGTAGCAGACACCTACCATGAAACTATCGACATGTCAGTTTAACATCCGTAGTATGTAAAATCCTAGGGTCAATTGTTCGGGACAAAATTATGGACCACATGGACAGAAACAATTTGCTCACTAAAGATCAGCATGGGTTCATGAGTGGCAGGTCAACTACCTCTCAGGTAATAGAATCCGTGGAGGATTAGACAAATATCCTTGAAGAATATGAGGGAATTGATATGCTTTACTGTGACATTTTGCAAACTTTTGACTCAGTTCCCCATCAATGGTTACTCGCAAAAGTTAAGAGCTATGGCATCGAAGTTGATGAATTAGAGTGGATTAAATCATTCCTAATTGATGGACAGCAACGAAAAGTGCAAAATGAGTGCAAGTCATCTTAGGTGGACGTAACCGACATTGAGGACATCTAGAACGTACTAGTCCCGGATCTCACTCAATGTCTGCAGAATGCATAAACATTAATGGCAATAAAAGACACATCATATATAAAAAGTATAACAATGATTACAAAAACAATATGTAGAGAAATATAAATAGAGTGATTGATCCAA
>NC_090739.1:91258279-91295779 GCF_036898095.1 Palaemon carinicauda | reverse complement strand
AAATTTAGATCACGTAAGCCAGTATTTAGATTAATTAAATACAACGCATCGTAACCTAAAATTTACGAAAGAAAATGAACAGGATGATACTTTGCCTTTTCTTTATGTCTTGGTCTCTCGGAAACATAACACCTTTGAAACTTCAGTATTTCGAAAATACACACATAAACACACACACATTTTATATATATATATATATATATATATATATATATATATATATATATATATATATATATATACATATATATATATATATATATATATATATATATATATATATATATATATATATATATATATATATATATATATATATATATATCATGAAGAAGGGTATATGAAGATGCCTTTGGCATGCTCGTCGCACTACCCAGGAGAGATTAGTTCACCAAACGTAGTTCTACATGACTAAAGGACTATGAAGCTTGAAATAGATGATGAATATAGAAGTATTGAATTAAAAGCTGAAGATAAAGATGACTGGCGAAATGTAACCGAGGCCCTCTGCGTTAATGAGCGTAGGAGATGGTAAAGATATATATATATATATATATATATATATATATATATATATATATATATATATATATATATATATATATATATATATATATGTGTGAGTGTGTGTGTGTGTGTGTATATATATATACGCATATACATAATATATATATATATATATATATATATATATATATATATATATATATATATATATATATATATATGGATGAAGAGGACAGCAAGAAGACTTCGGATCAGCTTACATATTTTTTTCTACACCAACGTTTCGGGAATCCATTTCCATCATCAGGGCTACATAAAACACGAAATTATATTTACATTAGAAATTAATAATAAATTTTTGCTTAAAATTGCTTTGGTATCTAAAAAAAAATATTAAAAAAACGGTTAAAAGAATAAAAATACAGACCTAGGCAGCATATAAAAACATGTGGCTAACAGAGGTCCTTTACAATTATGATGATAAAAACACTTGTGATCAAAATGGAATGTTAAAAAAAAAAATTTAAAATATACATATATGTAAATGAATGGTCGAACTTACTGTCAAGAGATGTGGCTGAAAACTACAAGAATATTTGAGAAAATTCTTGAAGAAAATGCTTTAACTACGAACAAAAAAAAAAAAAAAAAAAAAAAGATCAACAAGGGATGATAGGTAATGGCAGTTAGGCAATGTGTTATGGTGTGGAGGTGGTTTGTTTATTTAAGGAAGGGGACAGTTTCTTATTGTAAAGAGATTCCAGGAGAAGGAGCGAAAGGCAATCGGATGTTTGGGAAAGAATTTCGAAATGGTTGTATTGGATACGAGTTTTACATGAGTTTGAGTGATTTCTTATTGAGGAAAATTCTTGGGATTTTAATATGGAACCAGTGCGATGACTGACACCCCTATGGGAATCGATGCGGACCTTCAGTAATCGTCGGGAAGACCCGATATAGTTTCTAAAATTACATTTTGGACAAGTATACTTGTAAACAACGAAGGACCGCATCAACTCCGGGAGGGTGTCATTGAACCTGAAAAGTTTGCCAATATTTAAAGGGGTTTTTAATATAAACTTAAAATTGACATATGGATACTGAGTGCTGAGGGCTGTGGTGAGCTCGTTTCTGAAAAGAGCATCTCTTACTTAAGGCAATGATATATACACTAGTTTTTTGGGAACTTCAGGACATTTATATTTAGGCTGAAAAATATCATGAAGATATTATTAACCATTTTGTCATAGAGGTGCTGGGTAAAAAGGTGTTTGAGTGGTGATATTGTTGAAAGGGTATCAATCTTGTTCATAAAAAATCACCTCTGACCACGTAGAAAATACATGTACAATTATGAGATAGCTTTGGCCATCGATATGTCTGTGATAGTCTCTGTGAATTTGAGACCACGTATGTTGTAGTGTTGGGTATTATGATGGTTGGCTTGACCACCACACAAAACACTAAACTTTTATCAAACAGTATTCATCAAAATACCATACTAATTCCACAAAAGGTGGAATAGTATCCAACTTCAATAAGAGTGCAAAGTCAATTCAAGGGGACAAAGAAAATACCACAAAAATATACTTAATTTTAATACAAAAGTTTCAGATAGAAATAACACCTGAACCTCAACAATACAATTATTAATGATAAACACTCTCAAACTCCCTGCAAAAGAAAACCATTAGACAATTAAAGAAAGTCATCAACACATGCATACTAAAAAGGGAGAGGGTCCAGAAAGGAGGAGGCAAGCAAAAAGTAAGAATACCCTAACAAATACAACCTAACTATCCCTAAGTTGACGATGGCTGGCTTGATTGAAAAGCTTTCACAAGCTCCACTCATGTCATCAGCATATTATCACAGGTCATGATCACGATAATTAATATGACAAATTCGTAGATAATTTGTATTTTTGCTAACTATACAAACCTTAGCTATTTAATAGAGGTATTACTTTCGGCGTAGCTGAAATGACGAGCCATTAAAATTTAAGGAGGGTTTACTACCCACACCACTAGTTAGTGGGGGTAGGGGAGGGTAGCTGACTACCCCCACCCCTCAAACACACCTGTGCTTGAGCTCACTTTGCTTGGAGGTAGGACTTCCAAGGGGATAGGGCTGACGGGAAAGTTTGATTAAATAGCTAAGGTTTTTATAGTTAGGAAAAATACAAATTATCTACGAATTTGTCATTTGTTCCGTAACTGACATACAAACCACGCTATTTAATAGGGGTGACTCACCCATTAGCAAGGGTGGGCATCCCAGCTAGTACTGGCTTTTTGGCTTTGCCCGGTGGCTCGTTATTTGAGTGTTTCAGCACCCAAGAAATAAGGAGTCCCTGCACCTCGCTAGAACCTTGCTATGCATGGAGTGCGGCCTACGCAAGCTGTGTGTGAAGGTATAATGAAGTGTGACTCGTCCTAGGAAGTTGACCTGAAGTTCCATAGATGGAAACTTAGACAAGGACTCTCTCAATACCACCTCTTCAGGGTATGAAGACGTGATAGTATTAACTTAATACTAGGAACACAAGGGAACATGGTTTACCTGCAGTGGTTTGAGGTCAGCTATGCAGAGAACCCAGGATGCTGCTTTCCCCAAGAGAGGGGATGATGAAGTAAAGAATAAGGGCCAGTCAAATCTTTTCATTAATGCAGACTAAAACTGGGTAACATTGCCCTCGACCTTCTGCTACTTGTCCAATAAGGAGCTTGAGGTTTTAAACCAGCTGTTGTGCAGCCACCACAGGGCCTATAGAGAACGTATCGAGGCTCCTGTAGGTAACGTCTTGCAGGTAGTAGGCTGTGAAGGTTGTCTGCGCTTCCACACCCCAGCTTGAAGGACCTGCGTCACTGAAAAATTCTTTTTGAAGACCAGGGACGTAGATATGCCCCTGATATCATGTGCTCTAGGGCGACGTGATGGAGGAGGGTCTGGATTCAGGGACAGATGAATCACCCTACGAATCCATGCTGAGATGGTGTTCTTAGTGACCCTCCTCTTATTCCTGCCTGTGCTAACAAATAAAGCTGGCACATGAGGACGGACTGCAGCCATTCTATTAAGATATAGCCTCAAGCTCCTTACTGGGCATAGTAGGAGATGGTCTGGGTCATCTGTTACAGAACGAAGACTAGAAACCTGGAAGGAGTCGAACCGAGGGTTCGGTACTCCCGGATTCTGAGTCTTAGCAATAAACTCAGGGATGAATCTGAACGTTACCTCCCCCCATCCCATTCAATTGGTGATGTCATACTAGAGACCATGAAGTTTGCTAACATGCTTGGCCGAAGCCAAAGCTAGTAGGAACACCGTCTTCCAAGTTAGGTGGCGATCTGAAGTCTGGCATAATGGTTCATAGGGAGGTCTCTTAAGAGACCTGAGAACTCGAACCACGTTCCATGGAGGAGGTTTCACTTCCGACTGAGGGCAGGTAAGTTCATAACTTCGTATGAGTAGGAAAAGTTCCCGAGAAGAAGAAATGTCCATTCCTTTTAGCTTGAAGGCTAGATTTAAGGCTGAGCGATAGCCTTTCACTGCCGAGACTGAAAGGTGCATTTCTTCCCACAAATACACAAGGAATTCTGCTATTACTGGAATAGTGGCATCGAGTGAAAGGATACCCCTTCCCCGACACCAAAAACAGAAGACTTTTCACTTTGCCTAGTAGACAGCTGCGGATGCCTTTCGCAGATGTCCAGACATCCTGACTGGAACTTGCTGCGAAAATCCTCTATCAGCGAGGAGATGCTGGATAGTCTCCAGGCGTGAAGTCGTAGCGAAGATACATCTTTATGGAAGTTGTTGGCATGTGGTTGTCTGAGTAGATTGTGTCGTGGAGGGAGCTCTCTCAGTTACTCTGTTAGGAGTTGCAGAAGGTTCGGAAACCATTCCGTGGGATGCCATAGCGGAGCTATGAGGGTCATCGAAAGATTGACCAATGTTCTGGTTTTGTGGAGCACCCTCCTCATCAGACAGAACAGGGGAAAGGCGTAAACGTCGATGTTGTCCCACCGAAGGCATCTTGCCAGAGAGCCTTGGGATCCGGGACTGGGGAGTAGTACAGCGGAGGCTTGAACTTCAGAGCTGTTGCGAACAGATCCTCAGTCGGAGAACCCCACAAAGTCAGGACTTTGTTGGCTACTAGATGATCCAAAGACCACTCGGTACTCACTATCTGAGATGCTCTGTTCAAATTGTCGGCGAGCACATTCCTCTTGCCTGGAATGAAACGTGCCGATAGCAGAATCGAGTGAACTGCGGTCCATCTCAGTATCTCTACTGCAAGATGGGATAGCTGCTTTGAAAAGGTACCTCCTTGTTTGTTGATGTAAGCCAATACTGTGTTGTCGCTCATCACCACCACAGAGTGACCAGCCAAATATTGTTGGAACTGTTGAAGGGCCAAAAAGACGGCCTTCATCTCTAAAAAATTTATATGGAGGCACTTTTCTGATTCTGACCACACACCTAAAGGTCGTGTGGTGCAGTACATGGACCCCCCATCCTTTCTTTGAGGCGTCCGAAAACAGCATAAAATGCGGGGGGAAGACGAGAAGATCTATTCCTCTTTGTAGGTTCTCGTCTGTCACCCACCACTGGAGGTCTATCCGTTCCGCAGGTCCCATAGGGATCATTACATCCGGGGAATCGTAACCTTGATTCCCACGGGACTTGAGCCGCCACTGGAGGGATCTCATCCTGAGGCGACCGTTGGGAACTAGACGAGCCAAAGATGAAAGGTGAGCGAGGAGACGTAACCACAATTGGGCTGGAAGTTCTCGTCTGAGAAAAGGGCTTGCGACCTTCCTAAGCCTTGCTATCCTGTCGTCTGATGGGAAGGCTTTGTGGAGATCGGTATCTATGATCATGCCTAGGTATACCAGTCTTTAGGTGGGAAGCACGGAGGACTTCTCGAGATTTACCATGATCCCCAGATCCTGGCAAAGTCCCAAAAGCTTGTCACGGTGTTGAAGAAGGGATGACACCGAGTCTGCTAGGATCAGACAGTCGTCCAGATAATGGAGGAGACGGATGCCGATCCTGTGAGCCCACGAATGTATTAGGGTGAACACTCTGGTGAAAATCTGCAGTGCTGTGGAGAGACCGAAACACAGCACTTTGAACTGGTATTCTTTGTTGTCTAGGCTGAATCTTAAGTACTTCCTTGAAGACGGATGGACTGGGAACGGGAAGTACGCGTCCTTCAGATCCAGTGTACACATGAAGTCTTGAGGTCTCACTGCTAGTCTGACCATGTCTGCGGTCTCCATGCTGAACGGAGTTTGTTCGACAAACTTGTTCAGAGCCGAGAGGTCGATGACTGGTCTCCAGCCTCCAGACGCCTTATTTACAAGAAAGAGTCGACTGAAGAAGCTTGGGGAGCCGTCGAGGACCTCTTGGAGAGCACCCTTCTTCAACAGGGTCTGGACTTCTGCTCGAAGGGCTTGCCCCCTTGCTGATCCCATGGCAAGGGAGCTTAATGACACTGGGTTCGTCGTCAGGGGAGGTAGAGATGTTGTGAACAGGACGCGATATCCCTGACTGATTACGGAAATCGTCCAGGAATCGGCCCCGAGTTTCTGCCACCTGTCTGCGCAACTTTTTAGGCATCCCCCCACTGGTGGACATGCAGGGGGACTGCCAATCCATGCTGAACGGAGTTTGTTCGACAAACTTGTTCAGAGCCGAGAGGTCGATGACTGGTCTCCAGCCTCCAGACTCCTTCTTTACAAGAAAGAGTCGACTGAAGAAGCTTGGGGAGCCGTCGAGGACCTCTTGGAGAGCACCCTTCTACAACAGGGTCTGGACTTCTGCCCGTAGGGCTTGCCCCCTTGCTGATCCCATGGCAAGGGAGCTCAACGACACTGGATTCGTTGTCAGGGGAGGTAGAGATGTTGTGAACAGGACGCGATATCCCTGACTGATTACGGAAATCGTCCAGGAACCGGCCCTGAGTTGCTGTCACCTGTCTGCGCAACTTTATAGGCATACCCCCACTGGTAGACATGCAGGGGGACTGCCAATCCTAGCGTTTGTGGCCTCAGCTGCTCCCTCTAAGATTTTTACCTCCCTTGGAGGACTTTTTGCCTTTCCTGTCCTTAACAGGAAAGGGCTTAGACACCACTGTCTTTGCTGCTACTGTCGGTTTCGTAGTCTTGGTAGAACGGGACTGCTGGGGTGCTAGAGGTTTATAGGGCTTGGATGTCAAAGCCCTATGCAGGAGGGAGTCTTGGTGGGACTTCCTCCACCTCTCAGCAGCCTGTTCCACATCCTTACGCTCAAACAAGTTCGTTCCTTCTAAGGAAGAATGCCGGGACTGGGGAGCAGTACAGCGGAGGCTTGAACTTCAGAGCTGTTGCGAACAGATCCTCAGTCGGAGAACCCCACAAAGTCAGGACTTTGTTGGCTACTAGATGATCCAAAGACCACTCGGTACTCACTATCTGAGATGCTCTGTTCAGATTGTCGGCGAGCACATTCCTCTTGCCTGGAATGAAACGTGCCGATAGCAGAATCGAGTGAACTGCGGTCCATCTCAGTATCTCTACTGCAAGATGGGATAGCTGCTTTGAAAAGGTACCTCCTTGTTTGTTGATGTAAGCCAATACTGTGTTGTCGCTCATCACCACCACAGAGTGACCCGCCAAGTATTGTTGGAACTGTTGAAGGGCCAAAAAGACGGCCTTCATCTCTAAAAAATTTATATGGAGGCACTTTTCTGATTCTGACCACATACCTAAAGGTCGTGTGGTGCAGTACATGGACCCCCCATCCTTTCTTTGAGGCGTCCGAAAACAGCATCAAATGCGGGGGGAAGACGAGAAGATCTATTCCTCTTTGTAGGTTCTCGTCTGTCACCCACCACTGGAGGTCTATCCGTTCCACAGGTCCCATAGGGATCATTACATCCGGGGAATCGTAACCTTGATTCCCACGGGACTTGAGCCGCCACTGGAGGGATATCATCCTGAGGCAACCGTTGGGAACTAGACGAGTCAAAGATGAAAGGTGAGCGAGGAGACGTAACCACAATTGGGCTGGAAGTTCTCGTCTGAGAAAAGGGCTTGCGACCTTCCTCAGCCTTGCTATCCTGTCGTCTGATGGGAAGGCTTTGTGGAGATCGGTATCTATGATCATGCCTAGGTATACCAGTCTTTGGGTGGGAAGCACGGAGGACTTCTCGAGATTCACCATGATCCCCAGATCCTGGCAAAGTCCCAAAAGCTTGTCACGGTGTTGAAGAAGGGATGACACCGAGTCTGCTAGGATCAGACAGTCGTCCAGATAACGGAGGAGACGGATGCCGATCCTGTGTGCCCACGAATGTATTAGGGTGAACACTCTGGTGAAAATCTGCAGTGCTGTGGAGAGACCGAAACACAGCACTTTGAACTGGTATTCTTTGTTGTCTAGGCTGAATCTTAAGTACTTCCTTGAAGACGGATGGACTGGGAACGGGAAGTACGCGTCATTCAGATCCAGTGTACACATGAAGTCTTGAGGTCTCACTGCTAGTCTGACCATGTCTGCGGTCTCCATGCTGAACGGAGTTTGTTCGACAAACTTGTTCAGAGCCGAGAGGTCGATGACTGGTCTCCAGCCTCCAGACGCCTTATTTACAAGAAAGAGTCGACTGAAGAAGCTTGGGGAGCCGTCGAGGACCTCTTGGAGAGCACCCTTCTTCAACAGGGTCTGGACTTCTGCTCGAAGGGCTTACCCCCTTGCTGATCCCATGGCAAGGGAGCTTAATGACACTGGGTTCGTCGTCAGGGGAGGTAGAGATGTTGTGAACAGGAAGCGATATCCCTGACTGATTACGGAAATCGTCCAGGAATCGGCCCCGAGTTTCTGCCACCTGTCTGCGCAACTTTTTAGGCATCCCCCCACTGGTGGACATGCAGGGGGACTGCCAATCCATGCTGAACGGAGTTTGTTCGACAAACTTGTTCAGAGCCGAGAGGTCGATGACTGGTCTCCAGCCTCCAGACGCATTCTTTACAAGAAAGAGTCAACTGAAGAAGCTTGGGGAGCCGTCGAGGACCTCTTGGAGAGCACCCTTCTACAACAGGGTCTGGACTTCTGCCCGTAGGGCTTGCCCCCTTGCTGATCCCATGGCAAGGGAGCTCAACGACACTGGATTCGTTGTCAGGGGAGGTAGAGATGTTGTGAACAGGACGCGATATCCCTGACTGATTACGGAAATCGTCCAGGAACCGGCCCTGAGTTGCTGTCACCTGTCTGCGCAACTTTATAGGCATACCCCCACTGGTAGACATGCAGGGGGACTGCCAATCCTAGCGTTTGTGGCCTCAGCTGCTCCCTCTAAGATTTTTACCTCCCTTGGAGGACTTTTTGCCTTTCCTGTCCTTAACAGGAAAAGGCTTAGACACCCCTGTCTTTGCTGCTACTGTCAGTTTCGTAGTCTTGGTAGAACGGGACTGCTGGGGTGCTAGAGGTTTATAGGGCTTGGATGTCAAAGCCCTATGCAGGAGGGAGTCTTGGTGGGACTTCCTCCACCTCTCAGCAGCCTGTTCCACATCCTTAGGCTCAAACAAGTTCGTTCCTTCTAAGGAGGAATGCCGGGACTGGGGAGCAGTACAGCGGAGGCTTGAACTTCAGAGCTGTTGCGAACAGATCCTCAGTCGGAGAACCCCACAAAGTCAGGACTTTGTTGGCTACTAGATGATCCAAAGACCACTCGGTACTCACTATCTGAGATGCTCTGTTCAGATTGTCGGCGAGCACATTCCTCTTGCCTGGAATGAAACGTGCCGATAGCAGAATCGAGTGAACTGCGGTCCATCTCAGTATCTCTACTGCAAGATGGGATAGCTGCTTTGAAAAGGTACCTCCTTGTTTGTTGATGTAAGCCAATACTGTGTTGTCGCTCATCACCACCACAGAGTGACCCGCCAAGTATTGTTGGAACTGTTGAAGGGCCAAAAAGACGGCCTTCATCTCTAAAAAATTTATATGGAGGCACTTTTCTGATTCTGACCACATACCTAAAGGTCGTGTGGTGCAGTACATGGACCCCCCATCCTTTCTTTGAGGCGTCCGAAAACAGCATCAAATGCGGGGGGAAGACGAGAAGATCTATTCCTCTTTGTAGGTTCTCGTCTGTCACCCACCACTGGAGGTCTATCCGTTCCGCAGGTCCCATAGGGATCATTACATCCGGGGAATCGTAACCTTGATTCCCACGGGACTTGAGCCGCCACTGGAGGGATATCATCCTGAGGCGACCGTTGGGAACTAGACGAGTCAAAGATGAAAGGTGAGCGAGGAGACGTAACCACAATTGGGCTGGAAGTTCTCGTCTGAGAAAAGGACTTGCGACCTTCCTCAGCCTTGCTATCCTGTCGTCTGATGGGAAGGCTTTGTGGAGATCGGTATCTATGATCATGCCTAGGTATACCAGTCTTTGGGTGGGAAGCACGGAGGACTTCTCAAGATTCACCATGATCCCCAGATCCTGGCAAAGTCCCAAAAGCTTGTCAAGGTGTTGAAGAAGGGATGACACCGAGTCTGCTAGGATCAGACAGTCGTCTAGATAACGGAGGAGACGGATGCCGATCCTGTGTGCCCAGGAATGTATTAGGGTGAACACTCTGGTGAAAATCTGCAGTGCTGTGGAGAGACCGAAACACAGCACTTTGAACTGGTATTCTTTGTTGTCTAGGCTGAATCTTAAGTACTTCCTTGAAGACGGATGGACTGGGAACGGGAAGTACGCGTCCTTCAGATCCAGTGTACACATGAAGTCTTGAGGTCTCACTGCTAGTCTGACCATTTCTGCGGTCTCCATGCTGAACGGAGTTTGTTCGACAAACTTGTTCAGAGCCAAGAGGTCGATGACTGGTCTCCAGCCTCCAGACGCCTTATTTACAAGAAAGAGTCGACTGAAGAAGCTTGGGGAGCCGTCGAGGACCTCTTGGAGAGCACCCTTCTTCAACAGGGTCTGGACTTCTGCTCGAAGGGCTTGCCCCCTTGCTGATCCCATGGCAAGGGAGCTTAATGACACTGGGTTCGTCTTCAGGGGAGGTAGAGATGTTGTGAACAGGACGCGATATCCCTGACTGATTACGGAAATCGTCCAGGAATCGGCCTCGAGTTTCTGCCACCTGTCTGCGCAACTTTTTAGGCATCCCCCCACTGGTGGACATGCAGGGGGACTGCCAATCCATGCTGAACGGAGTTTGTTCGACAAACTTGTTCAGAGCCGAGAGGTCGATGACTGGTCTCCAGCCTCCAGACGCCTTCTTTACAAGAAAGAGTCGACTGAAGAAGCTTGGGGAGCCGTCGAGGACCTCTTGGAGAGCACCCTTCTACAACAGGGTCTGGACTTCTGCCCGTAGGGCTTGCCCCCTTGCTGATCCCATGGCAAGGGAGCTCAACGACACTGAATTCGTTGTCAGGGGAGGTAGAGATGTTGTGAACAGGACGCGATATCCCTGACTGATTACGGAAATCGTCCAGGAACCGGCCCTGAGTTGCTGTCACCTGTCTGCGCAACTTTATAGGCATACCCCCACTGGTAGACATGAAGGGGGACTGCCAATCCTAGCGTTTGTGGCCTCAGCTGCTCCCTCTAAGATTTTTACCTCCCTTGGAGGACTTTTTGCCTTTCATGTCCTTAACAGGAAAGGGCTTAGACACCACTGTCTTTGCTGCTACTGTCGGTTTCGTGGTCTTGGTAGAACGGGACTGCTGGGGTGCTAGAGGTTTATAGGGCTTGGATGTCAAAGCCCTATGCAGGAGGGAGTCTTGGTGGGACTTCCTCCACCTCTCAGCAGCCTGTTCCACATCCTTAGGCTCAAACAAGTTCGTTCCTTCTAAGGAAGAATGCCGGGACTGGGGAGCAGTACAGCGGAGGCTTGAACTTCAGAGCTGTTGCGAACAGATCCTCAGTCGGAGAACCCCACAAAGTCAGGACTTTGTTGGCTACTAGATGATCCAAAGACCACTCGGTACTCACTATCTGAGATGCTATGTTCAGATTGTCAGCGAGCACATTCCTCTTGCCTGGAATGAAACGTGCCGATAGCAGAATCGAGTGAACTGCGGTCCATCTCAGTATCTCTACTGCAAGATGGGATAGCTGCTTTGAAAAGGTACCTCCTTGTTTGTTGATGTAAGCCAATACTGTGTTGTCGCTCATTACCACCACAGAGTGACCCGCCAAGTATTGTTGGAACTGTTGAAGGGCCAAAAAGACGGCCTTCATCTCTAAAAAAATTATATGGAGGCACTTTTCTGATTCTAACCACATACCTAAAGGTCGTTTGGTGCAAAAACAGCATCAAATGCAGGGGGAAGACGAGAAGATCTATTCCTCTTTGTAGGTTCTCGTCTGTCACCCACCACTGGAGGTCTATCCGTTCCGCAGGTCCCATAGGGATCATTACATCCGGGGAATCGTAACCTTGATTCCCACGGGACTTGAGCCGCCACTGGAGGGATCTCATCCTGAGGCGACCGTTGGGAACTAGACGAGCCAAAGATGAAAGGTGAGCGAGGAGACGTAACCACAATTGGGCTGGAAGTTCTCGTCTGAGAAAAGGGCTTGCTACCTTCCTCAGCCTTGCTATCCTGTCGTCTGATGGGAAGGCTTTGTGGAGATCGGTATCTATGATCATGCCTAGGTATACCAGTCTTTGGGTGGGAAGCACGGAGGACTTCTCGAGGTTTACCATGATCCCCAGATCCTGGCAAAGTCCCAAAAGCTTGTCACGGTGTTGAAGAAGGGATGACACCGAGTCTGCTAGGATCAGACAGTCGTCCAGATAACGGAGGAGACGGATGCCGATCCTGTGTGCCCACGAATGTATTAGGGTGAACACTCTGGTGAAAATCTGCAGTGTTGTGGAGAGACCGAAACACAGCACTTTGAACTGGTATTCTTTGTTGTCTAGGCTGAATCTTAAGTACTTCCTTGAAGACGGATGGACTGGGAACGGGAAGTACGCGTCCTTCAGATCCAGTGTACACATGAAGTCTTGAGGTCTCACTGCTAGTCTGACCATGTCTGCGGTCTCCATGCTGAACGGAGTTTGTTCGACAAACTTGTTCAGAGCAGAGAGGTCGATGACTGGTCTCCAGCCTCCAGACGCCTTATTTACAAGAAAGAGTCGACTGAAGAAGCTTGGGGAGCCGTCGAGGACCTCTTGGAGAGCACCCTTCTTCAACAGGGTCTCTACTTCTGCTCGAAGGGCTTGCCCCCTTGCTGATCCCATGGCAAGGGAGCTTAATGACACTGGGTTCGTCGTCAGGGGAGGTAGAGATGTTGTGAACAGGACGCGATATCCCAGACTGATTACGGAAATCGTCCAGGAATCGGCCCCGAGTTTCTGCCACCTGTCTGCGCAACTTTTTAGGCATCCCCCCACTGGTGGACATGCAGGGGGACTGCCAATCCATGCTGAACGGAGTTTGTTCGACAAACTTGTTCAGAGCTGAGAGGTCGATGACTGGTCTCCAGCCTCCAGACGCCTTCTTTACAAGAAAGAGTCGACTGAAGAAGCTTGGGGAGCCGTCGAGGACCTCTTGGAGAGCACCCTTCTACAACAGGGTCTGGACTTCTGCCCGTAGGGCTTGCCCCCTTGCTGATCCCATGGCAAGGGAGCTCAACGACACTGGATTCGTTGTCAGGGGAGGTAGAGATGTTGTGAACAGGATGCGATATCCCTGACTGATTACGGAAATCTTCCAGGAACTGGCCCTCAGTTGCTGTCACCTGTCTGCGCAACTTTATAGGCCTACCCCCACTGGTAAACATGCAGGGGGACTGCCAATCCTAGCGTTTGTGGCCTCAGCTGCTCCCTCTAAGATTTTTACCTCCCTTGGCGGACTTTTTGCCTTTCCTGTCCTTAACAGGAAAGGGCTTAGACACCACTGTCTTTGCTGCTACTGTCGGTTTCGTGGTCTTGGTAGAACGGGACTGCTGGGGTGCTGGAGGTTTATAGGGCTTGGATGTCAAAGCCCTATGCAGGAGGGAGTCTTGGTGGGACTTCCTCCACCTCTCAGCAGCCTGTTCCACATCCTTAGGCTCAAACAAGTTCGTTCCTTCTAAGGAAGAATGCCTGAGCCTATATATCTCGGTGATAGGGACCTTCTGATGGAACCTCTCAGCCACCGCATCCCGACGTTTTAGGATGGTATTTGCCCACAAGTTCGAGACTTGGTGTGCCAGAAACTCGATGGTGCGAGTACCTGAGAGGAGGAACGTCTCCATAGCTTTCCTGGTACGTTCTTTGAGAAGTCATCAGAGCGTATCAGGATACCTAAGGTCCCTAACCAGATATCCGGCCACGAAGTGGCTTGCATAGCACACTTCGCAACCTTCTCCTGGTTAAGGAACTCGGTTGCCGAGAATGAGACCTGCCAGTTGGAGAGTCTCTCAAGAGGGACTCCCCTGGTAAGCTCTTCCAAAGAATGGTGGAGAGGAAGAGCTAAACATGGCTCTGCCAAGATCTCGAAATACCTCTTCTGCTGTACGCGAGGAGGTGGGAGAAGCTTGTTGCCGGCACTGGAACGGTTGGAGAAGGCCAACTCAGAGAGCTGGACAGCGATCTTTTCCCTGGTACTCTTAACCCCCTGAGACAAGGGCAGAGCAGCACTGGCCTTAGAAGGTTTTTGAGTGCCAAATACGCGGTCCAAGACCGTTTCTTTGCCCTCTCGAGGGGGCATATCTGGGTCGGCAAACTCATTGAGACCCCTTATAAGAGTCAGGACCTTCCAAAATGTATGCTCTGACTCTTGTAGTTCTCCTCCAGATGTCGGACTTGCAGCAAAGTCTCCTGTCCCCAAAGGCTCTTCTTGGAAGACTCGCCAACGTTTTCCGAGAGACTAGCTGGCTCCGTTCTAAGCCTTGATGAGGATTTTGGTACCGGGTTTGAGTCCTTCGACTCTTTCCTGGGTAGGATGTAGGACTCTAACATAGACGGAGGCAAGTTCTTCTCCGCCCCTACTTGGGAAGACCTTTAAACGCGAGGTGGGGTTTCCCTCATTGGTGTGATGGGGGAGTGTCCCACTTCACGTGGCTCCCCTGAGGACGGGAAATCCTCGTCCGACAGGGAGGGAGAAAAAGTCCTGGGGGGGGGGGGGCAAAGGAACTTGCCTCGAAGGCTTACGAGGAGACAACTTAGCTCTCGGAGAAGTCACTACGTCCGAAACTCCTCTTTTTCTCTTCAGAGGGGTAGAGACAGCCAAGGATCTGTGCCCCAACTCAGAGAGAACACTCTTGACAGCCTGTGTAACTGCTCAGATTAGCGCACCGAACGTTGGCTATTGACTAATAGCTGCGCTGTTAGACACTCCCTCTGGAGGGACAAGGATCGACGGATCCCTGGGAGGAGTTTCCATAGGGTGGTTTGCCTGAGAAGAAGAAACAGGGTTCCTGGACCTTTCTGGATGCTTCCCTTCCGCCGCAGGGCGCGCTGTTCTGCGCTTGCGGGGAGGGGAATGTGGTGATGGCAACCTTGCCGTGCGCTGTCCAGCAGCCTCGCACGCGGGAGGGTATTGACGTTCTCGCGGGGGCGCGTAATGGTGCTAGCGTGATGGAGAATACCCGTGGTCGCGCGCTGGAGACTCCTGGCGCACGCGGGCGATTGTGAGGGCCCGCAGGAGAGTGATGGCAAGTAAGAGCGCGCGGGGGATACTGTGGGCTAACAGGAGCTTGCGCAGGAGACTGATTGCGCGCGGGTGAATGTTCGCGCGCAGGATCAGGTCGTTGGACACGCGGGCGTGCGGGCGAGAGTTCGCGCGCCCCAGAAGATGTCGTATGGTACGCGCGTGCAGGAGAGAAGCCCCTGGCGTGCGGGCGCGCAGTTGAAGCCTCTGTGCGAGGACGCGCATGTTGCGGGCGCACGTGCGTATCCTTGCCCAGATCCGAAGATCGTGGGCACGCAGGAGAGATGGCTGTGCGTGGGTGTTGCCGCGCGGGAGAGCGCTGACGCGCAGGAGATTACTGGCGTGCAGGAGAGCACTGGTGCGCAGGAGAGCGCTGGTGCGTTGGCGAGCGCTGATGGAAGGGAGAGCGCTGGCGCGTAGGAGAGCCCTGACACGCAAGAGGTTGTTGGCGAGCAGGAGGTTGATGGTGTGCAATGGCGCGCTGGCGCCCAGGTGAGCACTGGCGCGCAGGTGAGCGCTGGCGAGCAGGTGAACGCTGGCGAGTAGGTGAGCGCTGGCGCAGGTGAGCGCTGGAGCGCTACCCCAGGCAAGGCCTGGCGCGCAGGAGAACGTTGGCGCGCAGGAGAACGTTGGTGCGCATGTCTATCATGGCGAGTAGGGGAAGTATGCTCACGATGGCGCTTACGCCCTTGATGCCCTAAAACAGGGTTTGGTGCCTGACGAGCATGGAGGTCAGGTCTCGTGGGCACGTAAAGCGCATCAGCTCTCAGATACGGCGACGGCAGGTCAGCAGGTCTGTCGGGTGGAATGTCGACGTGTCCTTTGAAAGGACGTCCTTCAACCGAAGGCGATCGCGAACTATCCGGTGAGAGGTCCAGGACCATGGCAGGAACAGTCGGTGAACATTGACGAGGCTCCTCTGCGGCGGACAGCAACGACGACGATGAACCAAAGAGACACCTCCTCACCGCTTTACAAGGTGAAGGAACGCCTCTCTGGCAAAGGGGAAGGCGAGCCTTGCGACGGATACGCCCTCTGGGGGCCGTTGGATCAGCAAGCTGACCTTCTGCAGTCCTCCGAAGAGGAGTCTCTGTAAGTGAAGGAGAGCTTCCTTGGAGGGCGAACCCTCGAGCCCCAAAGGAAGACCAAAGCTGAAATAGATCGGTTAATGACACATCCTCCCCGGGGGGGGGAGAGGTGGAGCTGCCTCACTAGGGGAGGCAACACAATCTCTTGAACCCTGAGAGTTTTTAAAACAGAACCACGGTCTACGATACCACTCGACCGTCTCTCGAAAGAGACCGATCGAGTGGGAGCTTTGGAGGAGGTTTGGGCAACGGAAGGAGAGTCCTTGCGTTTTTCTCCTTTCAAAGAAACCTTCGAAGGAGAAATATCCAGCCTGGACTTCTTCTTATGTCGCCGAGAAAACCTCTCCCACTGGGAGGTAGACCACTCCCTACATTCATCACACTTAATATTACTATCACACTGTTGTCCTCTACAGTAAGGGCAAAGGGTGTGAGTTTCTGTCTCGACCGCCGACATGAATGTTCCACAGGGGTGGTCAGGAAATCCAGGACAGGTGTGCATAATCGCAGAGGCCAACTTCACACACAAACCTGTCAAAGAAAAAGCAAAAAAGCATTAATGGCTGCCAAGAGAGAGGTGAGGATGAGAGAGGACACGTCCATCTACCATCCGAGCCGAGAGCAAAGTGAGCTCAAGCACAGGTGTGTGTGAGGTGGGGGGGGGGGGGGGGGTAGCAAGCTACGCTACCCTCCCCCTGCTAACTAGCGGTGTGGGTAGTAGACCCTCGTTAAATTTTAATAGCTCGTCATTTCAGCTACGCCGAAAGTAAAACTTCTATTAAATAGCGTGGTTTGTATGTCAGTTACCGAACAAACAGGTATGATTATTATTACCTTGGGACAGAGAGGTCCCCTTGGCTTTTACTGAACCAAGGGCAGTACACAAAATGCTGAATAAAAAGTCCTTGCTGCAGAAAAAGGATATAAAAAAAAAAAGCTATACAGCTTCACAATGTAGCTCTACAATGGCGAGGAATAAATATAGTTCCAACAGAAATTGCCGTGCCCTTCAAGGTTGGAGGCTCAGAAACACACTGAGGCCAACTCCGCCAAGCGTAAACCTCCATACCTCGGATAATTAAGGAGAGCAGCCACGTAACCAACACAACTTGAAAATATAAAATAGTCGTTAGCCAATAATAAACACCAAGATAACTACCGGTGAGGAGACAAAAAGCTAATAAACAAAGAATAAAAACACTTCTATACTTAACATTAAAAATCTAAAAATTAATGACAACTAAGTTACACCTCACCCAACCAAAAAAAAAAAAATTTCCCCCCCCATTTTTTTTTTCCATGAAGTACGTTAACATTTAACTGCAATATATATGTTATCACATACTGAAATAATAAAATAACAGTCAAAAATAGTTATCAAACAAACTGCAAAGAGCAATATATTCTCATCAAAACCATGACCTAAACAAAAGGAAAGTGAGTAGCAAGTACCAAGGATAGCAGCTCACAAGGATAGCTGTATATAAGAATAGCTGCCTATAAGGATAGCAGCATTTAACAAATACCAACAACCTCATAAGATTAATGCTATTCACAGGAGAAGTTTCCAATACCAGAAACTCTCAGTATCACCATTTGATAAATAAATACCCAACCTAAGAGTTTCACATCACTCACACCATTACTAAACTTAAGAGTCATTGCTCTAGCAACCGGATTCCGTTTATATAGTCCATAGGCAATAACCTTTTCCACACTCAATACACTGTTTAATTTCAGGAATACACTTCACTCACTATCAATAAATGTTGATCTGAAAAACCACTCTCTATTTCAGTGTTATATCACACTTATCACCATAGTGTCCAATACATACACACACACCGAACGACACAGAGAAGACCACTACAAGACTCCCCTGCGCAAACAAACACACAAAATCGATGAAGCGTAATTATTAGCCTGAAAATACAGAATAACCGGATTAGTGCCTATCTCTTTTCTTAGCTTATTATAAACCTTATCGTACCTGATACATCAAAACCTTAGACCACGTAATTAATCAACCATTAGCAAGTACCAGTGATCACCCTCACCTTTTAACCTTAAATATCCTGTATACTATACCTAAAACGTTATCGTCTTTTGTAAAAAAACCATGATTAATAAATCTTGAATATACATTTGTTTCTACTCACTTCGTGCCCACTTCAACAGCATACACACCATAGTTAGAACGATACAGATACTACCTTTAATAAATGCATAGCCCTCTGCCAATAAACTAATATTTAACGCTGCGAGAGAGAAAATCGGCAACAATATTATCTTTTCCTGGGATGTGGAAAAATTATAAATCCCCCTCTTGCAGCATGAGACTCCACCTCATCAACCGTTGATTTTTATTCTTGTATCTGCTGATGAAGGTCAAGGGATTATGATCCGTCAAGACCTTAATAGGTGTATCTGTGGAGGAGAGATAAACCTGAAGATAGTTAAAAGCAAATACTAAAGCAAGAGTTTCTTTCTCCACAGTGGAATACCTACGTTGGGTGGAGGACATCTTTTTTGAAAAGAATGCGACAGGATGAGAAACTACCTGTTTGTCCTTCTGCAACAACACAGCTTCTACACCAACGTCACTTGCATCCGTGGCAAGAGAAAAAGGAAGGTCAAAATCAAGAGCCCTCAAAACAGGGGGAATTACTTAATACTCTTTTGAAATCATTAAATGCTCTTTGTGTTTCATCGGTCCAGACAAAAGCTACCTTCTTTCTCAAGAGATTAGTAAAAAAATCGGCGATATCAGAAAAATTTCTAACAAACCTTCGGTAGTACCCAACCAAACCAAGGAATTTTCTGACATCCCTCCTGCACTTAGGGACTAATATTTTTTCAATACATTCGATATTTGCTTGCTTAGGAGTAACTTTGCCATTACCAACTTCATGACCCAAATATACAACCCTCGCCTCTGCAAATTCACTTTCTTTAAATTAATTACTAAACCTGCTTTCTTCAAAACCTCAAACAGTGCCCTAATACGTTTTAAATGTGTTTCCCAATCATCACTATAAATAACAATACCATCAATATAAACAACACACCCTTCTAAACCATAGACTGAAGTATTCATTAACCTCTGAAAGGTGGCAGCCACATTCGTCATACCAAACGGCATCACTTTACATTGAAACATTCCCTGTGGTGTTACGAAAGCAGCCAAGGCCCTTGCCTGCTTCGAAAAAGGAACCTGCCAATAACCTTTCAGCAAATCGAATTTACTAATGTATTTGGCCTTACCCATACGATCAATACAATCCTCAATTTGAGGTAATGGATAACAATCAGACGTAGACAATTCATTTAATTTACGGTAATCAAAACAACCTGAAATCACCGTCAGATTTCTTTACCAATACAACAGGTGATGACCAAGGACTTTGACTAGGTTCAATTAGGTTATGTTTTAGCATATAATCAACTTCCTTCGCTACAACCTCATTTTTGAAGGGATTCAACCTGTAAGGAGATCGTTTCACAGAAGTGGCACTACCTACGTCCACGTCATGCTCAAGGACAGAAGTCCTTCCCGGTACATCCGAAAATAATTCCTTATAATTAAATACCATTTTCTTTAACGACCTTTGTTCTTCATTACTTAAATGAGAAACCATTCCAGAAAATTTTTTCAAAGAATTCGTATTATCCGAATGCCATTCACTTCCAAGAATTATCATCAATACTTTCACCCTCTGAAAAAGAAAAATGGTTATCGTTCTCGGAAACTACAGCATTCCCTATGGTTGCCACGGGAATGACTTTCTCCCGTTCCATATAAGCCTTCAACATATTTATGTGACAAAGCTGAAAAGGTTTCCTTCTCTCAGGAGTCTCTACTAAATAATTAACTTCACTAATTTTTTTCAGAATTTTCCAAGGACCTGAAAAAGAAGCTTTCAATGGATTTCCTGGAATGGGTGACAAAACCAAAACTTTGTCGCCTACCGCAAAGTCACGTGCTTTAGACCTTCTGTCAAAAAAGTACTTTATTCTTCTTTGGCTACACAATAAATTTTCACCTGCAAATCTCCAAGCCTTTGTTAACTTATTGCCTAGATTAGACACATAATCTAATAAATTTATCGCGGGGACGTCTCCCTCCCAGGACTCTCGAACAACATCGAGAGGATCTGAACACAATGGACAAACACAAGGCTGAAAGGCGAAAAACCTAAAGACTGACTTTGGACAGAACGAAAAGCGAGCATTAAATAAGGTAATTCCTTATCCCATTCAGAACCATTAATCAAACAATATTTCTTTACCATAGATTTCAGGGTTTGATGAAATCTCTCCAGAGCTCCCTGACTTTCTGGATGATATGGAGAAGAGGTCACATGTTTTATATTTAACTCTGCCATTTTCTCTCTGAAATGCCTGCTAACAAAATTAGAACCACAATCCGATTGAATTATTTTAGGCACCCCAAACCTGGTGGAAAAGTCAATTAGTACATCTACAATTTTAACACTTTTTATAGTACATAGTGGTATTGCCTCGGGATATCGAGACATTCTATCCATGATAGTCAAAATATTTTCATTTCCACTACGAGTCCTTGGTAATGGTCCAACAACATGAATAATGACCTCCTTGAAAGGTTCGGAAACCACTGGAATAGGACACAGAGGCACTTTTGGAATAAGCTGGTTGGGTTTACCGACCTTCTGACAAACATCACAGCTATTGACAAATTTCTTTACACCGGCCTTGAACTTCGGCCAATAATAATGCATTAGCAACTAGCCGGAAGTCTTATGAATGCCAAAATGTCCGGACAAACCACTTTCATGCGCCAATGATATCAACTCATTCTTGTAAACAAATACAACCATTATCTGTTTCAAAATTTCGTAATCAATATTATCAGCCTCCATAGGCCTACTCAACCTATATAAAATATTAATTATCTTAAATTTGGGACCAGTTATATCACACACCTCACCTGACTCGATAGGGAGATCCCGAAAATCCTTTTACTGAGTTTTGATAAGCTCTTCAGTAGTCCAATTCAGTTTGTCCTTCAAAATCCCAAGATCTAAAACTACGCTATCACTACATTCTAAACTACTTAAATCTATATCAATTGTTGACTCTCCAGCGTCAATAATTCTAGCACTAGAACGAGTAACTGCTGCTACCTCACTATCAGGATTTATCAATATGGGATAGGTATTATTCTTAAGAGCAACATCATTCCCTATCACATCAACATTTTTAACCGGAAATTTATTAACGATGGCCAATTTCAAATTCCCTGCAAAGGAAGGGCAAAATAAATTAAAATTTTCCATAGCATAAGACTTTAGAGTATCAGGAAAACCAGACAAAACCATGCATTCCTCACTTTCAGGAACAAAATTCCACGGCAATGCCTCCCTAAGGAACAAAGACTGAGCTGCTCCAGTATCACGCAAAATACGTACTTGCCTTTTCCCGGACGAATTTGTGGAAGAAACACTAACGAAGGACAAATACTTATTAAAACAACCATGTAGTCATTGATCAGCGGACCTTATTGGGGTGGGTTCTCTCTCTCTCTCTTCAACACCCATCACTGGCCTACCATTAGCATTTTGCGATTTTCTAAACGCATAACACATGCTCTTTACGAGCCCCTTCTTATTGCAAAAGAAGCATGTCAATATCTTCAATTTCTCTGGATTATATATATTAGGTCCATTACCCTGTTAGGAGAAAAATTAATATTAGTATTGGCATTGCCCTGATCATTACCTCTATAATTATTTCTAGTAAACATCCCTGCATTGTTATTGTTAGAATTATTATTCCTACCTACTTTACCACAACCAGACTTCACATTTTTCGTTACTCCCCCTAACTCACTCTTATGAGATAAATAATACTCATCACTAGCGATGGCTACCTCCTGAATGGTCTCTAGTTTTAACTCTTCGAGGTGGACCTTCAGTTTATCCGGGACACACCTCTTAAACTCCTCCACCAACATTAATTCCATTAATTTCTCAAAATTTACCACTTCCTTGGACTTGAGCCAATCACTAGCATATTGTTCCTTCGACCTTGCAAATTCAATAAAAGTTTGTTCCCTACTTTTTTCTAAGTTCCTGAAGCGTTGCCTATAGGCTTCAGGGACTAACTCATAGGCCATCAAGAAAATAGCCTTCACACACTCATAATCTGATGACAGATCCTCCTCCAGAGTTACATACACTCTCTGAGCTCTTCCAACCAATTTACTTTGTATAAGAGTGGTCCAATACTCTTGGGGCCACTCCAACCTTGCTGCAATCCTCTTAAATGATACAAAAAACTCTGCTACATTGTCTTCCTCAAATTTAGGCACAAATTTAAGAGCCTGCACTAAATTAATAGCAGGACATTTTCTTCCTCAAATTTAGGCACAAATTTAAGAGCCTGCACTAAATTAATAGTAGGGGTTACTGAACTATTTGGGGGAGAGGGAGGGGAAGAAGAGGAACCTGTGTCTCTCATGGCAATCTCATGCTGCCTCTCCTTTTCTCATTCCTCTGCCTTAAACTTTTCTATTTCAAACTCCATCTGCCTCAGAGCAATTTGCCTATCCAAAATTTCTACAGACAACAATCCTTTATCAGGTTTCACTTGTTCCCCACCAGCCTTTACAATTTTATCACATTCATGAATATGCAATATCAATACGTCATATCCAAATTCAAAAAGCTGCGCTACAATTTCCAAATCTTCCCTATTTAACTCTGCAACCCTCTCTTGCCACCCTTCTCCGCTAAGGAGTTCTAATACATTAACAACAATAATGACCACTATTATTCACACAGAATACTAAATTTACACAAGACAACCACGAGGAGGTGAAAATATGCTGCCTGAAAAATAACCCCAAGAATTGACTTTGCACATACACCAGTGAATACTTAGGAACGAAAATATCCTGTCACAGTCACCATTTTGTGATGGCTGGCTTGACCACCACACAAAACACTAAACTTTTATCAAACAGTATTCATCAAAATACCATACTAAGTCCATAAAAGGTGGAATAGTATCCAACTTCAATAAGAGTGCAAAATCAATTCAAGGGGACAAAGAAAATACCACAAAAATATACTTAATTTTAATACAAAAGTTTCAGACAGAAATAACACCTGAACCTCAACAATACAATAATTAACCCTGGATAGGTACGATGGGTCGTTTGCGACCCCGAGCGTCAAAAAAAAACAGGTTTTTCTCACGTGACTCACCCCTGTGACTGAATTTGTGGGTGATCGACCTGCAGGAGGTGTCTCCCCTACACGCTCTAGTAGTGTCCAGATGTGCATTGCTGTAGCTGTACTCCTTCCCCGATTTCTGAGACGCGTCGGGGTCGTTCGCGTCCGAGTTTACCCTTCTGAGGTAGTTTGCTTAATTATCAAAGTTATTACGTATTATGAAATTGTCGTAGAATGGTGCAACTTGTATAGGTTATCAGTTGTGGAAAGTCTTGGTGGATTGTTTGGCTACCATGTGCATGTTTTTTTTTTTAGTTAAAATGTCGTTCATCACCACGAGGACCATTTTACCGCGAGTGCCCCTTTTTCATTTTTTTTCCTTTTTTTGCCAAGTCATTTTTCCGTAAGATATTGCCAAATAGTGTCGTAAAACTTTTGCTTGTTTAGTGTTGGAAAGTGTGTCTAGATGATCTGGCTACCCATGCATGACTTTGTTTTTGTCAGATACGACGTAGTTATTGGTATATTGGGTATTTAACTGCGGTTACCAATTTCTGTTTTTTTTTCAATATTTGTAAAAATTACTACGTAGTAAGGAATTGCCGTATATTATTCATTTTTTTTTCATGTTTATGTGTTAGAAAGTGTGCCTTGATGGTTGGGCTAACACGTGCATGTCTTTTTTTTTATCTGAGATGTCGTATATTAGAATGTCGGGCATTTTACCGCGAGTGTCCCTTTTTAATTTTTTTAAATTTTTTTGCCAAGTCATTTTTCCGTAAGATATTGCGAAATAGTGTCGTAAAACTTTTGCTTTTTTAATGTTGGAAAGTGTGTCTAGATGATCTGGCTACCCATGCGTGATTTTGTTTTTGTCAGATACGACGTAGTTATTGGTATATTGGGTATTTAACTGCGGTTGCCAATTTCTGTTTTTTTTTCAATATTTGTAAAAATTTACTACGTAGTAAGGAATTGCCGTATATTATTGATTTTTTTTTCATGTTTATGTGTTAGAAAGTGTGCCTTGATGGTTGGGCTAACACGTGCATGTCTTTTTTTTTTATCTGAGATGCCGTATATTAGAATGTTGGGCATTTTTCCGCGAGTGCCCCTTTTTATTTGTTTTGCATTTTTTTGCTTAGTCATGTTACCGTAAGGAATTGGCAAGTAGTGTCGCAAAACTTATATTTTTATAGTGTTGGAAAGTGTTTCTAGATGATCTGGCTACCCATGCCTATTTTTTTTTAGCCAGATATGGCGTATATATAAGTATGTGTTCGATTTTCCTGTGATTGCCATTTTTTCGTTTTTTCCCATTTCTTTCAAAATTACTACGTACTAAGGAACTATCACAGAGTAATATTTCATTTATATGTTTATTTGTCGGAAAATATGCCTTGATGGTTTGCCTAGCACGTGGCTGAAATTTTTTTTTTCTGAAATGCCGTATATTAGAATGGCCATTTTTCCACGAGTGCCCTTTTTTATTTGTTTTGCATTTTTTTGCTTAGTCATGTTACCGTAAGGAATTGGCAAGTAGTGTCGCAAAACTTATATTTTTATAGTGTTGGAAAGTGTTTCTAGATGATCTGGCTACCCATGCCTATCTTTTTTTTTAGCCAGATATGGCGTATATATAGGTATGTGTTCGATTTTCCGGTGATTGCCATTTTTTCGTTTTTTCCCAATTCTTTCAAAATTACTACGTACTAAGGAACTATCACAGAGTAATGATTCCTCTAGATGTTTATTTGTCGGAAAATTTTGTTTACTTTTTTTTTGATTGAATATCATCAAATTTTTTTAGCTAAAATATTGTTTTACATTTTTTTTTTCGATTTTATTTCCCTTCAAAAAAAATTTTTTGGGTCAGAATTTTAATTTTATAGTCGTAAAATAATCGACAATTATCCAGCAACCCACCATACAATTTTTATGCATATCCAATAATAATTAGATTAGTAAATAACACCTTGAAATTGACATACCCTTCCTACATTTCAAGTGGCAGATTAGGGAGTCTGAGTCAGTGTGGTTGGCGGCCATTTTGTGGACATATCCGAAGCGTAAGCTGTCCTATCTATATATATTCTTGTTCCCTATAGAATTTGTGATATTTTGGTATATTTTTACCTGCATAAATATCATATTATATATTAAATATATGTATTTTTTTACGAAATTTCCAAGTACTCAAAAAATTACCTTTAGATATGGCCCCTGATATAAATGTAATTTACAAAATAATGAAGATTTTTTTACATATTTCTATTTTAGGATAACATATGTTTATTCCCTAAAAAAATTAGCCACTTCCTATTTCATTTGGGTACCCAAAAAAATTCATGAAATTTGGACAATTTTTTTTGGCCAAAAAAAGTTACCCTTTTTTTCTCATTTCAGATCTTCACCTCCATGGGTCTGACTTCATCCAAAATACATCAAGATGTGTCCTAAACATTCAAGAATCAATTCCTAAAAGGATTTGTGTATATATGTATAAACTTTTTTTTTATGAATTTTTATGTCAGGTCTTTTTTTTTCTACTTAATTTTTTAAAATATTTATGATAAATAGTTTTTCTGCAGATGAGTAGTATTTATCTTTACAGTTGTTTTAAGCATTCATTGAAGTTTTTTTTTGGCAAAAGAAAAAAGGAGGTTACTGCAAAAACTGATTTTTCAAGAATTTTTTTTGGCGTCGGGGTCGTTCGCGTACGAGTATACCCTTAAAGGGGTGTCCGAGGACCGTACCTATCCAGGGTTAATGATAAACACTCACTCTTAAACTCCCTGCAAATTACACAATTAAAGAAAGGTCATCAACACATGCATACTAAAAGGGGAGAGGGTCCAGAAAGGAGGAGGCAAGCGAAAAGTAAGAATACCCTAACAAATACAATCGAACTATCCCTAACAAGTTGACGATGGCTGGCTTGATCGAAAGGCTTTCACAAGCTCCATTAATGACATCAGCAGATTATCACAGGTGGTGATCACGATAATCAAGTACAGGTAAAATTATTGTTACCTTGGGACAGAGAGGTCCCCTTGGCTTTTACTGAACCAAGGGCAGTACACAAAATGCAGGATAAAAAGTCCTTGCTGCAGAGAAAGGATATCCAAAAAAGAACTAAACAGCTTCACAATGTAGCTCTTCAATGGCGAGGAATAAATATAGTTCCAACAGCAATTGTCGTGCACTTCAAGGTTGGAGGCTCAGAAACACACTGAGGCCAACTCCGCCAAGTGTAAACCTCCATACCTCGGATAATTAAGGAGAGCAGCCGCGTAACCAACACAACTTGAAAATATAAAATAGTCATTAGCCAAAAATAAATACCAAGATAACCACCAGTGAGGAGACAAATGCTAATAAACAAAGAATACAACACTTCTATACTTAACATTAAGAATCTAAAAGCTTAAATAATTTAGAAATTAATGATAACTAAGTTACAGTATGAGGAAACCATATGTGAGGGGTCTTTTATTACTATGGTGCAGCGATGGCATGACTTGACGGTTTTCTCAATGTGAAGGTGCATGTTAGGCCAGTACATAGTGCTGCGAGCTGTAGACTTCATGGAATTGATACCTACTATGAGATTCAGGGCCTCTGTAACACGGTTTTTTGGACTTTGCTCCTTATCAAAGCATCGGATGTAGCTGAAAGTTGACATATGTATATTTTACAACCACACACAAATTTTGTCCGCATTATCAATAACCTAAACCCGATAGTTTTAATTTTTATGGAGTAAAAATTATCTAGCCGACGCCATGGCCAGTGATAACGAGCCAAGAGTTGAAAACATTCATTACGTAAGCAATGTAAACACCTTTTGACAAAATTTTGCCCCGCCCATCCACCAGACACCCATTCACCTTGTTCCATCGGCTCTGAAACCTATAACAGTCAAGAATGGCTAACAGGATTTGGAATTGCCCCCGTGGTTGCAAAACTGCATTTGTCTTACGACTTGCAACTTTATACTGTCAAGAGAAAGCCCGTGGCCATATATATTTACTATAGCCTAAATAGGTAATTATTCATTTTCTAGTTTAAATCCAATGTTTATGGTCTGATTTGTATTTATCGTAACAGGATTATAATACTTGTAATGTCATTCAGGCTTTGGAACATTTCCATTCACTATTCACTATGCCACGAAGAGAGAGAGAGAAAGAGAGAGATTGTATGTAAACAGTCTTTATATAACTATTTTTGTTAAAATAAGATTTTTGTGCTAAAATCTCCACCAGACCAACGAATCATACGATATAATTTTTTTTCTTCTTCTTAGGCCGTACGACCGTGTTGGCTATGTTTTGGGCATGACTGTATCCACAGAAAGTTTGCCGAAAAGGAGCATTTTACTGTTGGTTCCTTGACAAATGACCTCAAAACAGCAGGCATTATTCCGGAAATGACATCATGGGCTTCAGTACTTCGACTCTTACATTCTATGGGATTCATGTATAAAACTTCCCAACGTAAGGAAGGAATATCTGGAAATTGTATGCCGCCGGATAACTGCTCTCCGTGACCTACGACGCATGCGGGAGGAGCGGAGAGTGATCGTTTAAGTAGATGAAACCTGGTTCACGACGAGGATGGCCCACAACAGGGAATGGGGAGACACTACGCAGGATATCACCATCCCCACTTACAGTCGTCAGGTTCCTCCTGGAGAAGGTGAGTGTTTTGTGGTGGTGGCAGCTGGCACGAATGAAGGCTTTATAGATGGTTCATACCTGTGCTACCTGGCCAAGACCAATCGGGGAGACTACCATGGCGAGATGAATGCAAAGTTGTTCAAACAGTGGCTAATGACGCAACTTTTGCCATCCCTTCCCGAGCCATCTGTACTTGTGCTTGATAATGCACCATATCATAGCAAACTGCTCGAGGAGAGTCAAAGCCCCACATCAGCAACCAAAAAGGCAGACCTCGTCAGGTAATTATAATGACAATATATATATATATATATATATATATATATATATATATATATATATATATATATATATATATATATATATATATATATATATATATATATATATATATATATATATATATATATATATATATATATATATATATATATAAATTGTTCGAAGAGTCAATTAACCTATTTTAATGGGAACTTGATCAAATTGCCCTTTATTGCTTGTACTACATGTAACAATTTATGATCTATCTTTAAGGTATTAATGTTCTATTATGTTCTCTCGTCAGGTGGCTAGAACAGCGCAGGATATCGTTCCGACCTTTTGCCACACGCTCGGAGCTGCTGCTTATTTGCCAAAATAATCGGCCGGAGCGAACGTATGAGATTGACAACAACATCCGTGAATGGGGCCATGAGGTTGTGTGTTTGCCGCCCACTCACCCCGAGATCAATGCAATTGAACAGGTGTGGGGATTCATGAAGAGACACGTACGTTCCTCCCTCCGTCGATTTACTCGATCAGACCTGCAGGAGAGGTTGGAGGAAGCCAGGCTTTCTGTTACCCCAAAAGTGTGGGCAGGAGCAGTTCGACAATCCCGTCATTTCGAAGAGGAGTATTAGGAGTCGGACAATATCCGAGAGATAGTAGAACCAGTCACCATTAGCCTAGCCAGTGACGATTAGGATGTGGAAGATGATCTTTTCCTCGAAAGTGATGATGACTGCATTTTATAAATAAATCATGAATAGTTTTAGGAGTTTTATTTGTACATCTAAAGTGAATTTATAGAAGTAAAGTGAACATAATTCATTTATCCTTTAAAATAATTACTACATGTAGTAAAACAAATAGTAGTAAAGATGATAATGCAATGAAGGAATGATACCATACTTTATCTTTAGCTTCAATATCGGCAATAACATACCCAGTTGCCATAATTTGTCAGCTTAATGAAATAACCTATCATCTAATGTTAAACTTAATTTCTGAGGAGGCCATGGCTTATTGCACAGTGAAAAAACATGACAAAGACTTTATGAATGGCAGAACGATACATAAATGTTGGTAGGGTATCTGTGCTAGCGTAGTAATACTACTGTAGCAGTAGTGCCGCAACAGTAGTATACACGAATTAAATGTTTAGGCCAACTGCTGGGATCCTTGAGGATCATTTAGCACTTCTTACAACTACTCAAGAAATGAGTTTTTATTGTCAGAATTTAAATTTTCTGATCCAACAATGCCCATGATAGCCTTCAGTGTTATCCTGAATTATAACGAGGCCAAAGTGGGTTGAGCTTCATGACGATAATTATTGGTGAAGGTTTAAAGCCAAAATACGGTACCGGCTATTTCTATTTTTTTTTTTTACAGTAAATAGGTAGGTATATAGACAATAAATAAAAATTGCTTGACATTGGATAGAGCAGTTATCAAATCAAGCTTGTCTACTACGTTTTTTAAAATTACCAACTATTCCCTACACCTTGTCAATCTGATTGGGACCTATAAAGTAGACTGTAATTTTTCAGGAAACTTATTTTGGGAGTTAGACTAATAATTGAAGTGTTTTGGTATTTATTAACATATTTTGTTGGTTTGTTCATTATGACAATTATCAGTGGAGAGGTTTCAGAGTTCATAAAGGTGTACTGCTTTGCTTTTATTTAAACTTTTGTGTCATTGTTGGCAGAGGTATAGCCTTCGTTATGTATAGCCAATCATCGATCGAGAAAGAGGGAAGAAATGCCGTCATAAGTTACGTAACGAGTGCGTTTGAAACCTTTTCTCTGAGTAAGTTGGCCCGTCTTCAAAAAACGTCACTTTTACATTATAAGTACCAAATTTATTCAACTTACGTAATGCAGAATATAGTCAAAATTCATGTGTAGATATAATATGCATTCTGAATAAGCGTTATATATATGAAATTCATAGATAAAAAATTATTGCGAAAAAACCGTGTTACAGAGGCCCTGAATCTCATAGTAGATGTGTTAAATACAATCGTTTTAGCACAGCTGCTCTGAAGCTATCTGGAATGATGACGTGATCACCAAAAATCAAACAATTATTATTGATAGAAAATGAGGCGCTGCACTGCTTCAATTGCTGCAAGTCCCCATGAAGTGCTCATGGCCAATTTGTCTTCAGATAGTGCATGGGCTCTTAGAGAAGGGCATCTTTCTAGGTTGCTTGCTGGACTGCAGATACTGTGACATGAATATGACAAATACAATCTAAAAGGACTCGTTGAACTTCCTGATCGACTGAAGTCGCAGCTATGATGACATCTTCATCTTCCACTTTACCTGAATTGATGAAGCAAGATAAGGCATCAGCTTGACTGAAATCACTTGTCTTTGTGCACTGGATGGAAAAATTGTAACCCAGAAAAATTGTAGCCGCGTGTTGCAAACGAATAGCAGTGTAAACAGAGATGCCTTTCTTAGAATCAGAAATGGCTAATAGCATCTTGTAATCAGTGAGCAAAGCAAAGTGCCAAACGTATACCATCTTGTAAAACACTAGAGCCGAGACCGCCTGGCAGTGTACAGACACTAGGAATTCTCACAGAAGAGCTTCTCTATTCTGTATTTGCATCCTACCACATAGTAACAATGAACAGACTTATTGTGGTGCTGGAAGAACTTTCTAAAAAGAGGCAAATTGCCATATTATGGGTTGACTGCATAATAAAAGCAACGACAATGGTGAAATTTAACCACAGTAATATAAGGGAGAAAATAACAGACCACTACATATGCAAGCCATTGTGTTTTGGTGTTGGCCATCAGAATTATGCAAAACATGACTTGCATTACCTGCAAAGTATGGACGCTATGCCTAATGATGTAAGAAAGAGTTTCTTGAAAGGTCAACAAACCATATACCATTTTTCTGGTATTTTTAAAGATGTTTTGACAGATATGGTTATTAAAACAACATACATGCTCTATGGACATGGTTGGTCAGGTATCTTTGGGTTGACATTGAAACCCGAAACTCTGAATACCTGCACCTACACTCTTCATATCTACAACATGCCGTGGTGGCCAATGTGGTAACATCCCTGACTGGTGAACGCCAAACTTAGGATTGCTTCCCGCTCAAACTCGTTAGTTTATTTTGTCACTGTAACCTCACTATCCTTGTGAGCCAAGGATAAAGGGTTTGGGAGAGGCTATAAGTCTAACTGCTGAGTCCTCAGCAGCCATTGCCTGGCATCCTTAGTTATAGCTTGGGTGGAGAGGGGGCTTGGGTGCTGATCATATATACATATGGTCAGTCTCTAGGGCATTGTCCTGCTTAATAGGGCAATGTCATTGTCCCTTGCTTCTGCCATTCACGAGAGGCCTATAAACCTTTAAACAATTTAGTTACTGATCCTGATGGTATGAGAGATAAAGAATGGCCAATTCAAACCTGCCACAATGATCAAATGTGTGGAATTATACAGGCTGATCAGAAAGATAGAAATTCAGTCAGAAAGTGGAACAACCTATCCATCCATTGGACCCAGATCAACATCATGACGAAGGACTTGTCAGTATAGTCACTGGATGCTTACTGAATGACTCAAATCAATGTTGACAAATCAGAAAACACAGGCAAATGAGATTTAAAAAAAAAAAAACGTTACAACTATGGCCGTCAGAAAGAGACAGATGAGATTTAAAAAATATATATATATATATATATATATATATATATATATATATATATATATATATATATATATATATATATATATATATATACATATATATATATATATATATATATATATATATATATATATATATATATATGTATATATATATATATATATATATATATATATATATATATATATATATATATATGTGTGTGTGTGTGTGTGTGTGTGTGTGTGTGATGAAATTGTTGGATGTGAAACAATAACTGTGTACTGCCTATCACGCAGAGATCCAAGGTGCATTTGAGAGATTTCATCAAACCTTGAAAATGAATGGGACATCGGACTACCACTAATGTTATTTGAGGTACGCAATGTTTATCTATAAGGCATGGGATATAGCCCGAATGGAATGATGTTTGGACGAGAAGTACGAAGACTGATTGAAATGTTAGCAAAAATATGGAAAGGTTCAGAAGAAACGGAGACAGAATACGTCAAGAATTTTGGAGAAAACCTGAAAATGAGTCAAGGTAAAATGAAGAAAAGATTTGATATGAGAAGTAAGGACAGTCAGTTTGCGGTAGGATATCAGGTTTGGGTTTTCTTACTGATAAGAAGATACCCATCCACCAACAAGCTCCAAGGAACACTCAGGATTTTTTAGATCAGTGACCTGACCTATATTTGTATGGATCAGCGAGTGCAAGGAATAAGGCCATATTAACTTCAAAACGGATACTACAAGCACCTGATTTCAACAAGAAATTCCTTATTCAAGTGGATGCGTTGGATAATGATATTGGAGCAGTCCTATAAAAAGAAGACAAGGAAGGAATTCTTCAACCCGTTTGTTTTATGTCATCAAAGTTGTAAAAGCATTAACGAGCCTACTCGACAGTTGAAAAGGAACAGCTAGCGCTAGTCACAGCGATAAGCAAATTTGAAATATAGTGAACACACCACAGAATGAAGAAATTACAGTTTACTCAGATCACAATCCTTTAACATTTGTTAATGAGATGAAGAATAATAATCAACGGTTAAATAGGTGGCCATTATGCTTGTAATCTTATTGTATTATTGTAAAGCATATAACAGGTAAAGATAACGAGGTTGCAGATTATTTATCTCGGGCTGAACTGGCGGATTCGGGCCCAGAATAAATAATCTTTTGGGGGGGGGGAGGGCTATCTAACGAACCTGGTCTAGCATAAAAGTAACTATTTTATACCGGTATTTCATTTGTGTATTTAGAAGGTGTTTAGCCAGTGCGTAAGGTGAGTTCCACTCATGTAGGTTTAAGTATTGTATGTAAATTACATAAGACTCTCCTCATTCATTTAATTGTATTTCTTATTTAATTCAATATATGTAAATTTACAAAAAATTCAAAAATTACCTTTTTATTTCACGTTTTTGATTCAAAGTCTTATGTAACTCGTTTAGGTATACTGTATGACCCAGACGAGGTATGAACACGAGGGATTACGTAATTAAATATTTCCACGTGGTTAGAAGGTGCATAAAATTTCTCGAATTAAATTAGATTTACTCATTTTGTTATTGTTTCGAGGAGTAGGTGGGTGGAGGTAGTTGAGAGAGAGTAGCCTCGCCATGTACGTTGGAACTCGTCTGCTACTTGACTACAGTAGGTGACAACTTTGGCGCCGTAAGCTCCCCATGTTTTGTGTTTAATCATTAGAGTGTTAAAGTGTTAAATATTTTAATTTATTATGAGAATTAATTTTTTTTATAAAATGAATTCTCCAGTGAAACAAGTGATTGTACAGTATAATTTTCATTGAGAAACTTTTTTTTTTTTGTCTTATTTAATGTTTTGCTCACATTTAATATTTTGAGTGATTTATCTTTTTTATGTTAATTCTTTCTAAGTGTCGTTGCTTTTTGAAGAACATATTTATTTTTTTAAATTTTGTATTATTTCGATCACCAATATCTCCTACAGTGCTTTGCTCGTAATCCCTGACTAACAACGGAAGTAAGAGATTGGTTTTGAGTAGTTCATATTAAGTATACACCCAATTCTGTTTTCAGTGTTATGTAAGAGACCTTTGGATATTCAGTGTCCATATTATTGACGTGTGGGAGTTGTGTATCTTCTCAAAGCTCAGGTGTTATTCAAGCGTAACCGATTCATATGAAAATAAACAGGTGTAATTCGCCAGTGGTAATACACACACACACACACACACACACACATATATATATATATATATATACATATATATATATATATATATATGATTATATGATATATAAATATGTATATATGTATATATATATATATATATGATTATATGATATATAAATATGTATATATGTATATATATATATATATATATCTTTATGTATATATACATATATATATATATATATATATGTGTATAAATATATATATATATATATATATATATAATACATATACGTATATATATATATATATATATATTTATATATATATATATGTATATATATATATATATATATAATTACATATATTAATATATATATATATATATATATATATATATATATATATATATGTATATATACTTATATATATATATATATATATATACATATATTATATATATAAATATATATATAGATATACATATATATAATATATATATATATATATATATAGTTATATATATAATATATATATATATATATATATACATACATATATATACATATATATATATATATATATATATTTATAAATATATATATACTTATATATATAAATATGTATATATATGTATATATATATATATATATATACTGTATATATATATGTATATATATATATATATATATACATATATGTATATATATATATATATATATATATATATATATATATATATATATACACACACGCACATATATATATATATATATATATATGTGTGTATATATATATATATATATATACATATACATATATATAAAAAATATATATATATATATATATATATATATATTTATATGCCACCAATACTGAATGGGAACAAAACTACTGTTTAAAATAAGAAATTATATAAAATTCTAAAAGTGGGCATTAACAAGTACTGGGTGTATGATGAACAAAAAAATTGGAATAATAGTTGAAAAAATGTTGAATTTCTTACTTAGGATCGAAGACCCAGAATATCAACGAGGAAAATTTCGTGCAAAAATTAGATGTTCACCTCTCATTAAACAGGATTCCCATCTCTCTTCTAGCCATCAATGTCACAAACGATCAGAAAAGACCAAAAACAGCATATTATTTTTATATTTCCATCTCGGAAAGATGTACTTCTAGATAAAACTTCCCTCCAGAAACGAAAGGTTATTCCCCATTTGAGACTGACGTTTTCCTGTATTACATTGAGAATGAGTCAGTTAGTGGACGTTAAATGTTCCTAATTCAAGTTTTCCCCTGGGTTATTTGACGATAAAGATGGTTGGTGGGGTTTCTATGCTGTTTTTCATAGGGGTATAAAATTCATATGGATACACACACAGATACACCCACTATCCTACTGACATTTTTTTTTATACGAATTGCGTGAAATACATTTCTGAAACTGAATAGGGTTGAGGACTAGTTTCTTTTAACCCGAAACGGATGCCAAGGATTATACAAAGAAGGAGAAACACGGTCAAGGTGTTATTATAGAATGTTGGAAGAGAGATCAGTCATAGAAGTTGGGCGCATGGTTTTGATTTTCAACGTCTTTGGAATCTAGAAGAGCGAGTAGGTCTTATCTACTTTCATTCCTTCTGTAAAGCATATTAAACTTCACTAACCCTGATTAGCCTATGCATTACAATGATACTTATATTTCCCAGTTCCCAAACTTGCATAGAATCCTCTGCAAAATCCACGGAATTTTCAAAAGGTTTGTTAAATCTTTATAGTAGACCAGCCTAAGGGAAAGAGATAGAAGATTGCTTTTTTTATTTATTGAACTGTGAAATACTTTAGTGGAGAGGGCCATCTCATGATTGCTTTGATATGTAAGCGCACTTATTAACTATTCTATCTGATTTTAAAATAACTATTATAAAATGTAAGACAAAAGAATAGGAAACAGAAACAAAATAGAATCATAAGAGTTGTGATATACTTTTTGGCCACCAACTATTCTGCCCTAATATCAAATAGCAGGGAGAGCAAACATTACTGGTAATGGGAGATTTAGTCAAACAACCATCTTTTTAATATTATATTCGACCCCTGCCTGTTAAAGTACGCATCGTGGTAAATCCAACTAATACTTCTTTACATGTAAATAGCCGTATTTTATTCGACCCCAGAATCATCCAAATTCGAGACTCAAATTTTCATTTGAAATTCTCGTTTCGTTTGGCATTCAGAATGACCGGCCACGGCACCAGCTAACAATGGGGTTTACTTGTAAACTCATGAATTATGTTATGCTTTGGTATTTCGCTTCCACAAGTTTTGAAGATTATAAGACTATATCAAAGGTATGGTCATTTAAGGGGATTTATGCTCACTGCATATACGTATAATCCTGTTTATTAAAAGCTTTATGATGAACTTTTCATTTGAAAGATATTTGATATTTATTGTCATGGTTATTATCATTACTCCTGTTATGATTTTCATTATTTATTATCAATAATGATATTTCATCCTCTTTTATTAGTAAATAAAACGTGATAGAAACTCAGACTGAATAATTAGAGGAAAAATAATAGTAGTTGCAAGTATTCTTCCCTTCTTGATTACTTAGTGAAAAGTCGATGAAGGGAACCTGGAATTACTGATGAAATTCCCGCCGCATTGATAAGTGGTGAGAACCACAGGCTAATCTATGCTGTCTGTCAGCTTCTTGTCTGCCTTAACCCATTAGCAGTTGAGTTTACTAACATTTAAGAAAATGCTATACTAAAATAACATTTGGTTTTTCACGACCCACTCTTATCTATAAAATTGAAAGGTGAGAGTGTAGACTATATATATATATATATATATATATATATATATATATATATATACATATATATCTAAATATATATATATATATATATACGTATATATATATATATATATATAGATATATATATATATATATATATACATATATATATATATATATATATGCATACATACATACATATATATACATACATATATATATATATATATATATGTATATATGTATAAATATATATATATATATATACATATATATATATATATATATATATATATATATATATATATATATATACATACATATAAATATACATACATATATATATATATATATATATATATTTATACATACATATATATATATATATATATATTTATATACATATATATACGTTACTTTAGAATGAGACCATGCGTTCAACATGAGTTTGTGTCT
>NC_090739.1:91254700-91257779 GCF_036898095.1 Palaemon carinicauda | reverse complement strand
GTTGCGGATCAATCCCTTTTGCGGTCTATTCAAAATAAAATCAATAAAGACATTCAAGACGAAGAAATTCAGCAGAAAATTTTTGGACTTTTAACTAAATATCATGATGTTTTTTCCACTACGGATGGATCCTTAGGAGAAACAGATGTGATCGAGCATCAAATAAGATTAAAGGAAAAACAGAAAATTATCTATGTACCCTCGTACTGACTCCCTATGAAATTCCAGAATGAAATAAATGATGAAGTAGGTAAAATGCTAGAAGAAGGAGTCATTAGGAAATCACCAAACAGCCCTTATAATTTTCCATTAATAGTTGTACCGAAAAAGATCGAACATGGCGTATCTGCGTAGACTTCAGTCGTCTAAACGAGGAGACGATCCCTGATTGATTCCCAGTGCCATGTACTGACGATATTTTATCTTTGTTAGGTCAGAATAAATATTTTACCAGTTTGGACTTACTTAAAGGCTTTCACCAGATAACATTAGAAGAAGATAGTATCCCATACACAGCCTTCAGCACAGCCAGGGGACATTATGAATTTTTACGGATGCCTTTTGGTTTACGTTGTGCTCCCATAACATTTACAAGAATGATTAACATAGTGTTTGGAGACTTACTATGGGATATATTGCATGCCTATTTGGACGACCTATTGATCTTTTCCAACACCTTAGAAGAACATCTACGTAAGTTAGAACTAGTACTACAGAGATTAAGACAACATAACTTAAGGGTAAAGATTAGTAAGTGTGAATTTTTCAAAACAGAATTAATATATTTAGGTTTCATGGTGTCAAGCCAAGGTCTTAAATTAGTCCATGATAAGGTGTCGGCTATACGTAATTTTCCCATACCTACTAATGTCAAGGGACTACAGCAATTTCTGGGTTGTAGTGGATATTACCGGCGTTTTATATGCAACTATTCAATAATAGCCGCTCATTTAACTGATCTTACAAAGAAGGGCGTAGATTTCATATGGTCTGAGCAGCATCAACAGGCGTTTAATACCTTGAAAGATGAACTGTGTAGTTCTCCTATCTTAAAATTTCCTGACTTCGGTAAGGAATTCTTCATTGCAACAGACGCCTCAGACTTAGGAGTACGAGGGGTATTGCTTCAGCAATATGATAAACAATTTTTCCCGATAGCTTTTTATTCTCGAAAACTGAGAAGAAAAAAAAACTGAATCTATGGGCACCTAATAAAATATATAAGCCCTATATATAAATATATATATATATATATATATATATATATATATATATATATATATATATATATATATATATATATATATATATATATATATAAGTACGAAACCGTGGTACGTGTACGTACCAGGAATTTGTGTTTGTGCACTAAAATTGAATCTTTACCAAGGTAACAAATATTTCTATTAATTACTGTATTGTGTTAATCTATGTTTCTGACAAAGGTAACAATTATTCTTTAACAAGTTACCGAATCATATGTATATGAGTATTTTTTTTGGTACCATATAATCATTTGCTAGCAATGTACCATATCTGTGATCTGTATTTATCATGCATTTTTTCTTTGCTTTGGTAATATCTTTTCATATGCATTATTGTTATATTTTTAATATGCCTATTTGAACATTCATCCTCATTTGGTTATGGCTAAAGTTAAACAAAGAATATTACATATATCCAGTCACACTCCTAGTAAACATATTTTGGCGTGTTGTTAAATTTAAAAAGAAAAAAAAATTGAGATAGCTAGCCGAGCTGATGTAATAGTCAGTTATTACATGTTTAAATCATATGACGTAATACGTCATTGTGGAAGAAGAAGCTAGCGTGAGATTTGCTGTAGTCAGAAAAGATCATAACAGGATGCATTTTGCAGGTCTCAGCAATGTAACATTTTTATGAAGCATAAACACAAATGCATACCGTGTGAAAGAGTTGTGTCGCCACCGGACGCAGGTGTCCTCCTAGACTAATGTAAAGTTTACATATTGTGTTTAAATGCTGAGATAACTAAATATCCGATATCTGTGATATCGATATTAAACACAAATGCATACCGTGTGAAAGAGTTGTGTCGCCACCGGATGCAGGTGTCTTCCTAGACTAATGTAAAGTTTACATATTGTGTTTAAATGCTGAGATAACTAAATATCCGATATCTGTGATATCGATATTTTAGGCAGTTCTTATCTATACTTCACCTGAAATGGTCATCCGACCAAACCAGCTATACTCGTGTGATGGAGATGTTAACAATGTTGTTTTTAGAGAATAAACCATTTTAAAGTTGACACGATTGACTTTATTTCAACACTCAACATCTCAAACAACACATACTCAATGTGTGTAAATAACAGTAGCACACTAATACATCTACAACAAATCCGTCATCCGTCTCTCTACATATTCTGAAATACGTTTTTCTTTCCTAATAAGAAAAAAATATCAAAAATTCTCGGAAACTCAGTGTTATACCTAACATATTGCTATTGTAAATAAATTCTAGCTCATTAAAATGGCTAATATATGTTATACCTTTATATTCTCAATTCCCTTACATTTACTCCATAATAGTATATTCAAGTCGTGATAGGTGTTTAATGTATAGGGTTGGGGTGAAGAGCAGGTCAAGTGTGTCGAAGGGAAAGGATTGGGTACCCTTGTAGGTTCAAAGTGCTGGAAAATGCAATGTATGAACACTTGGTAATTAATCACTCTCCATTAATCTTTTTCTTTAGGACTCCATCTTCCCTTTAAAGAGATTTTTTTTTATTTTCTCTGCGCATATAAGAAATAGAAACACTTATAAGAATCAACGGACAATTTTCTAATTAAAAGCTGTTGAATAATAACAACATAAAACTCACCCAGATTTAGAATTAGATTAAAGTTTGAGATTTTATATTGACTGTCTTTCCAATATTACTTCAAATACTTTTAACACGGCCTTAATTTGGACCTGTTAAAATAACGTAAGGTATAGCTAATGAATGGTAACGCAATATTTATAATTCAAGTTTCTGTTAATAAGATCAAGAAAGTGCTATTTATATTAAAGATGAAAAAAACATTTTCA
>NC_090739.1:91232200-91249700 GCF_036898095.1 Palaemon carinicauda | reverse complement strand
TCTAGCTACTCCAGTTTTGAGGCCTCTCAATACTATAATTTCATCTGATCTGACATTATTTTCGTGATTGCGAATTTTGGTATGAAGGGAATCGACTCTTTTGCTGTAATAAATGATTTAATCGTCTCGTGGGTGACAAAGGCCAGGGACAGCCCTTTGTAAACACATACACATGTCATTAGTGCCTAAGTCCTTCTCCACACTAGCTAGGACTATGGGGAATCAGGCAATGGCTACTGGCGATTCAGTCGGTAGACCTTTAGAACACCTTAGCTCACAAGAATGGTAATGTAGTGGATACAAGTGAAAACTATCTGAATATAACAGGACCTCAAACACCCGACTTATGGATTACGAGCCAGAGAGTTTTCACTAGGCTACCATAATAAAGTTAAGTGTAGATTGGATACCGGCTGTCAGCATAGTACATCATTTGCAATATTGTTTGTGAAAGCATAAAAGTGATGATCTACACACAAAAGAGTTACTAAAATTGTCCATCATCCGATGTATTTCTCTGAATAATATATGAATCAGTTTTATTTGTTTGATGCACTGTATATTACACTATGCACTGTAGAGTTATTTTCAAAATATCTATTCACTTTTTACAAAAATAAATATTCCATGTCTTCTGACGCACTATTATCAGTTTCCACACATTTTCAAACTATTTTCCCGGCCATGATAATGATAATAATGATGATGAGGATGATGATGATATTCTGAAACAAGTCAAACTGAGTCAAAGCATCATTGTTTAATCTCTGCTTCTTTTCAATTGAAATCAGATAACCAAATCCTTCTCAATTTACATTACTCCAATAACATCTTCCCTTTCCTTGTCCATAAAGTATCGGCCTTTACAAACCCATCCTGAAACCTTTAAATGTTTGGAAACTTTTTAAGAGCCATAACATGAGAGCAGATGAAGGATGGACAACGATCTCCGACATTGATCCAGTTGCAAAGTTGCCACTTCACGAATCCAGGGTCATCCGAGATCAAATGAATAATTTCAAATAAATCGGAATGAACTTATCATAAATTTTACGTTGGATTTGAACTGCATGATTCTCTAACCAAAGCCTGAGGACCATGGATGATCAGAATTAACCCTCATTCTCATTGAAAGCTTTTGGATTTTAATGCAATGTATTAAAGTTTGTGCAGTAGAAATTTTCTTACCAAGACGAGAGCTGCTGGAATGTCGAATCCAAAATAGTTCCCCTCTGTGAAAGTAGATTGCAAAACTTAAATATGTTCCAGGCAATAAAATATCTTAGGATTATGGTAGCCTATTGGTAACGTCCCTGCCTAGTTATTGCAAGACTAGGATTCGAGTCACACTCAGACTCGTTATTTCCTTTGGTCGTTGCAACCTCACCATCCAATTGAGCTAAGGATGGGTGTCTGGGGGCGCCCGTAGGGCTATCTGCTGACTTATTAGCAGCCATTGCCTGCTTCTCCTTGGTCCTAGCTTACACGAAGAGGGCGATTGGTCGTTGATTATATGTATATATGGTCAGTCTTTAGGACATTATCCTGCTTGCCAGGGCAATGTCGCTGTCCGTTGCCTCTGCCATTCATGAGTGGCCTTTCAAACTTTAAACCTGGTTTATTTGGCAAAATATTTATAGTAATTTCTTTATGCCTTTATTGTTTGTCTGTTTTATGCATATGTCTTTGCGATTGATACTTATAGATCTCTGGTGTCACCATATTTATTATTTCATTCAGTCTGTTCACTTACATTTTCACTTTGTTTCCATCCTCCCTTCTGTTCTGTCTCGCTCGTTCCAAGCTTCTTATTAGGTTCTCTCTCTCTCTCTCTCTCTCTCTCTCTCTCTCTCTCTCTCTCTCTCTCTCTCTCTCTCTCTCTCTCTCTTTAGGAAAAAAAAGGAAAACAAAAATACGAGAGTAGAAGAGAACAAGAACCTATTACCGGCCGCGGCTAATTAATTATCAGTCCATTTCAGACAGCCACTTTACCTTGTCTCTTCATTTTATACGTCGCTTACTTTGCTGAATATCGGACACAAGTTAATTTTTTTCTTGGTTAATTTATCACCAAATTAAACGAAAGATACATGGTTCAACAAGTGTTTTTTTCGATAATAAATCTTCAGTCCTTTGGTTGTTTTTATTTCCCTTTTATATACAATATCCCACTCCATTGCTATACGGCAATTTATTTGAAGTTGTTATTTATCTTTTTCATGTTATTGTTATATCGTTCATCTTATTCACCCAAAAAAAAACAACAACGATGATAATAATGTCATAGCTAAAGAGCGTGTCAGTGGAAATTAGGATTATTATCATTTCACAATTTTTAAGTAAATCAAGAGCGATGTTGGCAATATATACCTGCTTTAAAAAGGCTACAAGAAATATCTTTGAACGTTTATAGTTTTAAAGGGATTTCCAACATCAATCCTGATTTGCTAATTTTCTAAGCATTTAGAATATGCTTTCTTCACATAAAGCCGTAAACACATACATTTCCTTAGAGACTAAAAGGTTATGACAAAATATGACTTGGAAGTGATGCGATAAGATTATTGAATAGATACCGGATATTTTGTACATTAACTAGCTAATTGCTTTTTCACAAAAGGTAAATTAACAAAAACTAGAATTAATCAAATTCACAAGAATAACCTTGATCATCAATAACCGTACATTGTAGAGATAAGAAGCAATAAAACAATAAAATGGGACATTATTTTCTCAGTCGGCCAATCACATAAGGTCAAAAATAGAATTAAGCATACCAATAATCTCACACAGGTAACTTAAATATCACAATTAAAAAAAGGGGGCTTATAATAAGAGGAACCACTACCCATGGAGGAACAAATCAAAATCTATTTTGTCTTCCAAATGGGTGTTTCGGGCAAATAGAAAATCATAGTTAATATTATGAGACCATTACACATTTTGAAAACCAACCTTACCCGTGTACACGGTAGACCTAAAAAATGGAATTTATTCGCCCCAGATTCCGACTCATGTTGGCTCATGAATTTATTAATACTAGTTTAAAGCTTTAAAGACCACTCATGAATGCAAAGGCAAGAGATGGTGACATTGCCCTAACATACAGGATAATGACCTAGAGACTGACCACTTATACATATGTTCAGCACCCAATCCCCCCCTCCACCCAAGCTAGGGCCAAGGAGGGCCAGGGAATGGCTGCTGACGACTTAGCAGATAGACCTATAGGCTCCCTCAACCGCCCCCCCCCCCCCCCCATTCTTAGCTCACAATGATGGTGAGGCTGCAGAGATCAGAGGAGATAACACGTTTGAGTGGGACTCAAACCACACCTTGGTGATATACATATCTTTGATGAGAATTAAGCTACTTTGGACAGAAAATCCACTACTCATGCAATCATAGCTGAGCTGTTTTGCAGAGGAAATATCTAACATGACAACTGTGGAGTCCAGTGCATTCCAGGATTACCATGGAAAGCTAACCACGATCATCTGAGAAATGGAATAACGAACAAAGACACCAACATTTGCGGACATATCAAAACCTATGAAAACCAGCAAATGAAGTAAATTAATGGTGGATTCAGAAACACTTCTCCAGCGGCTGCTTACTGTCTCAACAATGATGGAACTAAGCGAAAACCAACAAGTTAGAAGCTAATTATTAGGAAGTTCAGGTGCTCCAACTCTCTGACCTAGAAGATACTGCATATGTCATTGATGGGATGTCATTAATTCAGGCCGTTGATGAAGCCCAGTTCGACACATTGGATGATCCTTGCATACCATAATGAAAAAGATAGGGTCAATTCTTGCTAGTGACTAAGATGTGGCAATAGTAAGATTGATTTTTGACGGGCATGATGTACCACTCATGCATCTCTACTGCAACAATGAGGGCTGTAGACACACCAGCATATATCATTGTACGAGTATCTCTACAAGACTCACATGTACTGAATTCCGCTACTGTAGTGCAGACGATTGTCCAAATCGGGAAGATTATGTAGTTAATGACAGCACTGATGAAGCCTGAAGTTTAGGAGCATTGCATGTATCAGTATCTATATCCATTCCATAGTCGTCATATATGAATTAATATGATGTCTATTGTAACCCATTATTACAACAGTCTCAGAATCTTCAGTCATTTCTTCATGTTGCAATTATATGCTTCAGGATTTGTTATACATGACTGCATTCTTGGGACAACATATGATTTCAGTTTTAACTATATCATTTAAATGACAATTATACCATTGGATTTATTTGACAAAAAATGAATGGACTTTGATTCTGTTGAGGTAACATGTATGAATACAAGTTCGATATTCTTAAGTACTGTTTTATTATTGGTAAACCCGTACCTATTTGTTGAGTAAAATTCTATTATTTTTACCTGATTTTCGCTCAAAATCGTTTGATGTATCACAAATGGATATTATCATAATCTATGTCGTTATGCTGCACATTTTATTACCATCTTTAGTATTCCAACACCAATATTAACGAAAATATAATCCAATATTACCCAAAATATGGGGCAATTAAATCCAACCTTTCAGTCTGTAATGCTGCATATTTCCAAAATGTTTTGCAAGGATCTCATATTTACAACCGTGATATTCTAACTGGCCAAACATCCCTCTTCAAGAAAAAATTGGTTGTGACTTGTTCTACGTTGGGTAGGAGTATGCCACCAAGAACATCATTTACCTGCTAGCCAAATAATAATATATCTTTCCAGTTAGGTCTCATGGATTATGTCTTTAAGTTCAGTAATAAACCACGAAAAAGTTTTACAAAATGGAAAACTTTGCTTTCTGCAGAAAAATGGTTGAGAAGTTTCATTGAATGGGGCTTGTTACATTCATCTTTTCTTTTTACGTTATCCATCAGCTGTTCTTTAGTAAGGGTCAGTTAGTTTTTTATTATGAATATAATTTGGTGATTTTTATTCACCGGAAAAGGGGTAAGAAAAAAAAAACACACAAGTTGTAGAATCTCTATCAAGAACATAACTGATATGTTATATTGTACATCACCAAATAAAAACCATTATTCTTAATGAAATAATAAACAGGCGTCCTATTAAGTTTTGTCAATATAAAGAAAAGCCCAAATGTACACACATATTCGTTTTACATAATCCAAAAATTGTCTGCTAATTCCTCTCCTCATAAAAACAAACTTAATCAATTATTGTCTGGAATTAATTAGAGCAAAAATCATTGGTATATTTCATATCTGTTCACAAAAAGTAATAATTTATTCATTGGCATGATGTGTTATTTATATATGAATTTTCCTTTACATTATTTTCGATGACCTTCATTCTAGCATATGCTATTTCATCTGGAAATCTCATAATGTTTCTCATTACCATGGGCACTTCTGGTCCATAGAATATGTATTCTGTATCCACGATGGCAATGTCTTTGTCCTTGATCCTTTCAATCCATGTCCTCTTCTTTGGGTTACGGGAAAGATTTCTTTTTTTTTATTTTCAAAGACAGTTGATTTTTACTTGTGCCACTGGACCATTATCATTATCAGGAAAATTTTTTGTAATCTTGTCCCAGTGGTAAACTGTACGTGGTTCAGTATAATACACTGCTTAATATTTTCCTACTGAATCATCTGTAATTACAGGAGGGTATGTTGGAAACTTTAGTGCCTGTACATCATCTTCACATTCTATATCACTTTTATCTGTATTTAAAGTGAAACTGATATCAGCAGAATCGCTTTCCATTTCTTCCATCTTTTCTTCAGTTGTGGTATCAGATAGTGGCTCTGATTTTTTCTTTTTCTTTCTTGGCACTCTGTTAAGCTTTCTTTTCTTCAGTGTGTCAGGCTCTGTCATTTTCTTGCTACATTCATTTTGAGTTAAGACTTGGCTGTGCATACTGATTTTTCTTCTTGTAATTTGTGTTGTTCCACTTCTTCCTCTACTGTGCAAAACTTCTTTTAAAGTAGTTTCTCTCCCCTTTTCATCCAAAAGAATGTTGAACTTCATTCCTGTACGAATCCTGGCCTGTACTTCGGCAAAAAGCGTCCTCCAGCTTAAATGTTTAGCCTACAGAGCACCTCGTTTTTCAAAATCTGTCTTGACACTCGTTGCTGTAATGGAGGCGCCATCTTTTACTTCCTGTACAGCAAGTTCAATTGTTGATTTCGTGTATGACTTTTCAACCTTTCTGTATATCCTGGGCATTGGGACACTCACACTACGCCTCCTTACTTGCTACTGATCATGAAGTATTTGTGCAGATGGGAATGAGTCGTCTCAGCAACGTGTTTCAACAAACTAGAGAGACTGCCATTCTCATAACGCCTCACAACAGTAACAGGTATAAGTATGTTTAAACAAAGGGTAAAATGGAATCAAGATGGGGTGAGAAAAAATCAGTTTCGGATAAAAAAAATCATGTTTGGGGTAAGAAAAAATATAGGCATTTGATCTTTTCTTACCCCACATAAGGATATATTAACGGGTAAGAAAAAATCATCCCACCCCCCTCAGGGGTGGCAGTACTAGTGGGAGGGCCCTACTGTAGGACTAGGAGGGTCTTGCTGACTTTTTCTTACCCCAACCTGAGATTCTCCTTTCTCTGGGGGAAGACGAAATCAAAGTTTACAGGTGTCACTATAAAGTTTTGCAAAACTTTTTTCCACTTTTTCCAGACTTCTGTGCATAGTAGGTACATATATAAGATGAATATTATAAAATATATATGGCGTCAACTGTACAAAAGATTACTATATATATGGGGCCAAACCACAGCGAATGCTTTGACACAGCACTATTAATGCAATAATTTGTTATTACCCTACTCACCCCTAGATTTTTACTTCCCCCATTTTACTATAACTAAAATAATAAAAGTATTTTAGCATCATCGCTACTAAAAACGTCATTAATGAAGAATATTCTTCACTGAAAACGCTTCTCATCTCCTTTATTGTCCAGATCCCTCCGTTGCAAGTCATTCCAAGTTACGAATGTTTAAAATTTATGATCATATTCCTGATAGCGTAACAGAGCATATTCAAACAGTGTAACGAATTCAATCTGGTGTTGTCAAACGTTAAGATTTTGAACACCCTGTTTAAACATGTTTTACTAAAAGTCACTATTACCTATTCAAAAAGTGAGTTAATATCCTTTTCGGAGGAGACTAATAAACTTGAAAAGTCAGATCAACATATAGTAATTGATATAGATCAGATAATTATTATAACATAGTTATACATTTATAAGAACAAGTGAAATTTACAGAATATACATGCCGTTGCACTGAAAAGTGAATAGTATGAACTAGTGGAAATTATCTGATAAAATAGAACGTATGGAAGATGAATAAAGAGGATATTGTTAGTCAAACAAGCTTATCATGAGAGAGAGAGAGAGAGAGAGAGAGAGAGAGAGAGAGAGAGAGAGAGAGAGAGAGAGAGAGAGAGAGAGAGAGAGAGATTGGAGTAGGCTTTGAACTTCAATAAGATCAGCTGATGCTCAACCACTTATATAAAATTATTATATAACATGTGGCACAATGACCATCATTTCGGTTGACATAAAGACTCTAGCAAATCATACTTTTCTCTAGAAACCTTAGATTATATTATAAGACATTCAGTTGATAAATATTGTTACCTCTATCAGTTGAAGTATGGAACAAGATCGGAATAAAGCATCATGAAGCTTATCCAACTTTCAATCCTATAGTTAATGACTTCATATTTACTGAAATGTTTCAATGCTCGTTGAAGGTTAGCAGCAATATTTCTGTCATGTTAGGATACCAAGATCAATGAGAGTGGATTTTTTTGTATATTATGCTATCTTATTTAATTTGTCATCAATCATATAAAAGGGCTCCAACCCTCCTCAAGCAGGTAGTATTATATAATTTAATTTGTCTAAATAATGTTCAGTTTTTATTACAAAAAAATTACAAAATAGGAATTGGAATCGAAAAACGAATCTTGGTCTTCAGCACTTGACTGCCCAAATGAGTTCCATTATGTCCACTTACCTAATATATCACCTATGAAAGAATGTAACTAGAGTTAATCATCATAAATAAATTCTATTAATTTATTGCCAGGACATGAGCTATGATTTTGAACGAAATTCCATTTAGTTTCCCAAATTTTAGATCCTCAGAATTACAGTGTGTTGCTTATTAGTTGGCCTAACCCTTTAGCCACCGACATCTCCATGGTGTATATGCTAAACTCAATCATACATATATTATTTGTAATTATTTGTCAAATGTGTCACATTTTTTTGGTCTATTTGGAATATATGACGTCTGGGGAATACTGCTTTATTTCAGTATTTTCATGATTTTACTGAAACAGATACAAAAAATATAGGTAAAAAATAACAGGGATTTTACAATCCTCGCATTATTAAGTTTTTTATTTTGATATGAGCATTTGCTTTATTCACTAATAATGACTTTACGCGAAATCAGAACATCATAGAAAGTTATTGTATTTGACAATATTCCAGGCGGAGACACCTGCTATTCCCTTTGCTTAAAGCCCTTTGAGTAGTGAATGCAACACCTTCCATAATTATCTTAAGATTCTATGACACCCCAGTCCCCTATATCAGACGTGCTTTGGATGTTCATTTCCATTAGTAATTAAAGCGTTTCATATTACTTTAACTCTTCGTGTATCATGACATAGATGTCCTGTCTGTTATTGTTCTTTGTGTATGCAACTATACAACATATTGTTAATTGCTTGTCATGCATTTGTCTGTGTTCCCTACTTTGCTTATAAACGAGAATGGGATCCCGCGAACATACGATTCATGTCTTATTTCCTCCTAAGATTCTTGAATTTTAAATTTAGCCCTCTTGGATATATGCGTCCTCTGATAACTTGATAAAAGAGAGTAATGGAGATTTAGCTCCAAAGCTTTTGATGAAATGAATAACATGGTTTTCGTATAATCTCATCCAAGTGAAAATATTCTTTCTCGCTGCATAAAATTAGCGAAACAGTAAATGAATTAGAAGACTTTGGTGTCCAGTCCAAAAATACTGATAGTCGTTTGCATCTTGGTATTGGTCAAAATGACTGTGCATAAAACGTATAATCAAATGCAGATGACAGTTTAGGTAAACCTTCCAGTCAACTTAAATGCATATCAATAATATCATTTGATAAGTTCTTTGGAAACTATTTATTACAGATGTTCTACCAGATTAACGATTCAGGATTTTTTCCTGTAAATAAAACACCAACACCATCTATTGGCATCTTTTGTGATTTTTGCTATTGGTCAATTCATTCAGCGAATGTGGGGAAGAACGATGGAAGACATTATCAATACTTTTTTTGTGTGTGTCATTAATACTGTATTTAAAACTTGAAACTTACTTTACTTTTTATTTGTTATAATGTTTCATTTTATTAATATCTGAGCCCAATAAGATGGAGATAAATAATCTATTGATAACCTAGACTTTTATTTTTCCTACACCGATAAATGACTTGCCCATCATAGACGGCATGATTACTCAAACTACCAACAAAGCATGAGGGAATTTGATTGAATTAACATAAAAGTGGTGATTATAGTCATATCATATCATATAATTTAATAGTTATGGTATAATATTAACATATGCTGAAGGTTACTAAAGGTTCACGATTCATCATTCATACAGTGATTAAGAGTCTCATGACGTTATACATATTGGTAGCCCTGAAAGTTCTATTATCACTTTAAGTAAACAATTATATTCTTCTCCGTCATACTTTACCCAAATACTGAAACCAAAATACATTTAGTATATGACTTATTCTTCAAAATATAAAAAAAAAAAAAATTCCTGAAGGGGAAGGAGAAAAAATATCCAAATACTACAGATAACAGCTGTGGCATGTTGATAAAAATAAATTGTCGCCTGAATGAATAAAAAATAAGTTTTGATATGTTTCGCTGTATTAAAATAAAACGAAGACGAAACCAAATACAATTTTCAGGCATTATTAAAAATTTAGTATCAATATAACAGCATTTCCCAGATTATTAAACAGTATAAAAAAAAATTGAAACTCTGTTGTGAAAGACATTTACCAAATGCATGATATTTTATTGCACTCCTATATGTTCTTTCATTTAGTTTCATTTAAAGTTAACTTCATTTAAAAGAAGATCCTTTTTTAAAGGGTAATAAACCGAAAAGTAATACGTATTTTATTTATCATTCAATGTTTAAATTCAGAATTTTCCAGATAGCACTCCTGACAGAAAATGACATCTGATTTTAGATTCTCCCTCTCTATAACTTTTGCGGACTGTTCCCTCTTATTTCAACTTGTCAGAGAGAGAGAGAGAGAGAGAGAGAGAGAGAGAGAGAGAGAGAGAGAGAGAGAGAGAGAGAGAGAGAGAGAGAGAGAGAGAGAGAGAGAAAGTTAAATTTGGCAGGCTTAATGTGTAATTTCACCAGATATTTCCGGAGTATATCAAAACTACACATTTTTGGAAACTTTATGGTATAAGCAACCACTAGGACAATGTTTTTCTTTATCCAGATAATGGCCACAAAATGGCTGGCGTAATTTTTTTTTTCCGGTTCAAGCAATTCAATGGTATCCAAATAATAAGCTAGACTCTACTAAAAACTTAATTGAATAATATATTTTATATTTATTTAATATTTTATAAGTGATCAGACCTGAAATTTCCACCAAGCTAATATCCATTAAGAACCAACATGCTCCTCATGACAAAACTGAGCTTAATGATTTAGGCAACAAGGGAGTCTATATATCATCACCATCATCGTCATCAATAGTTTCACACTTGCTCTGTGTATCCTTATTATTTTGACACTCACTACCGCAAAGGCAAAGCTAATACAGACTAAGCTTTTTGTTCTATGAGAACATCTAGCAGAAGAACAGGCTGTTGTGTATAAACATTTAACCCTTTTAATGATGGCTTTTAGAGCTGGAAGATCATTTGTCATATGTGGTTTTAGCTGAACATCGGCCTCCTTAGGGTAGCCATTCTACAGGGGATTCAACTGCAGATCCTGCAGAGCAATGCTGGTATGTCCCCACAGTTTGGCTTAGATATGGACTCTCAGAATATGCTACCTCAGAGCTCCAAGGTTAGGAAGTAGCTTGTCACTTTCTGCCATATGCTTGCCAAAGAGATGCTATTGCAGCTCAGAGTTGATTTGATGTAGATAGTTTTTTGGGGAGTAGGCTGTACAGAAGAATCTAATCAGAGTGATCAACATAGTTGAAAGCACCTGTTGATAACTGAATCCGTCTAACTTCATGGAGCCATGTGTCTAGGTATTTTGCCAATCTAGAGAATCATCCAATGTTTTCAGCACCAGTGGAAGCATGGAAGACCTGGCATCTAATAGTTGGGCCACCATCTCATAAAGAGTCATGTCAAATGAAATGACAGTGGAGTGATCTCCACTAATAGGTCACTTACTCAGCTATTTTGCTTAGATGATCTCAGTTAGCAGGGTTGACCACTCATGTGCTATTTCTGAGAGTAGTGGTAGGATTCCGACCTACATTAGTGGCTTGCTTTCCTACAACTTTGAGTTGTGTCATAGCAAGCCTGTAATATTGTTAGAAGCTTCCACTGTTTCCTTTCTAGATGAAACCGTAGGAACAATCAATTCCAGTTGTCACTTCTGCTGGAATCCTGAGATTCCCTAATTTCTGACAAAGGGGCTATTTCTCTTGCCAGGTTGTGGTTTTGCTTGTTACAGTGCAGAATATCTACATATTATGGCATGCTAGATAGACTCTGGGCGTCACCTAATTTCAAGGATGGTGCGACTGGTTTTCCAGAAACCTTTATCTTCTGGTATAGAGCAGTAATTATTTCATGGATGGTTTCTTTCCCATCATTAATGTCATCTGAAGTGTTTGTTATAAATTGCAAAAAAATCACAGTCATCCCTCTTCAAAAGAGAATGGTATATAGAAATGTCAGAACTTTCAGGATTTTTGTACGACAGTATTAGCTATAGCTGTTTCAACTAGCGGTATATGGCATTTGGGAAACAATAGTCATCTGCACTGAAGATCCAATAGCTTATTGTTATAGTCTTCATGATGAACAGTGGGTTATCTTGAGCATGGAGCGGCCTAAATGCTGCTGATTTTCTTCTCAGCTTGTAGTTTCCTTGTTTGTTGGATTTGATTCCATACATGATAATCTGGCTAACTGTGAGTGCTGCTCTGTCAACAACGTTGGTCCTCCTTAGAATTTATATTCTCTAAGCAGCCCCTATCATGATGTGGCAGATTGAGATATATAGTACAGCTGGAATATCATGGATAACTCTGGTAATCTCTATGGTGTTTGTATCCTTGCTTGTCTTGGTAAAGTTTGCAATGCTTTTCCTTATAATCTCTATTGCTCTGAAGATTGTCTGTATGATGCCTTTATCATCATTATGACGTCATCTCATCACAGAATGAACCATACTTTCATTGCATGCCTATTAAGAATAGACAACGGCTGACTTTCTACCGTTTTTTTATCACAGGACTGCAGGTGTGGCAAAGCATTGACAATCTTTTTTCAACAACTTTTATTGATTGCAGGTATTATATGTTCCAAGTCATCTCAGCCAATCCTATAGACATATGTAATTTTCATATCTATTTTGGGTAGATATACTTGGTTTTGTATTTGAACACCAATGAGGCTGATCAGCTCATGGAGATTTGAAAGTTGTAGCAAAGGTTATTACAGCCTCCTCTGATCCTTCTGCTGCTGACTTCTTGGTGTCTATGGAAAGCATGCTTTTTACGATAGGTTCTGTGGTTATCATCATCTCCTCCTACGCCTACTGACACAAAGGGCCTTGGTTAGATTTTGCTAGTCATCTCTATCACAATTTTAAATCAATACTTCTCCATTCATCATCTCTACTTCTCGCTTCATAGTACTCAGCCATGTAGGACTGGGTCTTCCAACTCTTTTGGTGCCTTGTGAAGCCCAGTTGAGCGTTTGGTGAACTAATATCTCTTGAAGAGTGCTAAGAACATGACAGAAATATCTCTATCTACCCATCACCATGATCTCATCCACATCAGGCACTCAAGTAATCTCGTTTATAGTTTCCTTTCTAATCCCCTCCTGCTATTTAATCACCAACTTTCTTCTGAGGCCTGTATTCACTAATCTACAAAATCAAATGGATATTGTTTCAATGTCATACCACGACTCATGTCCATGCAGTAATACCAGTTTCACTAAACTGATATATGCCCTCATTATTATATATAATTTCAGGCGATTTGATTTCAAGATTTTACTTAACTTACCCATTGTGTGATTCGCTTTTATCAATCATCCATTAGACTTAAATTTTAAGGACTAGCATTATAGATCATAGTTCCTAAATATTTGAATGATTCCATGTCATTAATCCTTTCTACTTCCAATGGTGTTTCATCTTCCATTGCATATTCAGTTCTCACCATCTCTATCTTTCATCTATTTATCTTGAGCTAAAACTTATGCGATATTTCATGCATTCTAGTAAGCATGCTATGCAATTCCTGTGGTGTTCTGCTAATAAAGACAGCATCACCAGCATACTTAAGGTCAGCTAAATTTGTGTTTCCAATCAAATTCTGTGGTACTGAACATTAACTGAATATACATCCCCTGAAGCATCGTATGTACTCAGTCTATTTTTAAGTATTTTATCATTAGATCTTTCAACAGCTTCTTTAAGAGAATTACAGTGTTGTCTAGACTATCCTCACCTGATTGACCTGCTCATCATCATATTTTTGACAGCAGATATATTGTTCCTTATACAGTAGACCTGAAGCAGAACCTCATTAATGGAGCTGATGTGCCAGATGTTGATGGTCCTGATTCATTCATTTCAGTGCATCCCCTTTTATGTCAACGTTTTATGGTAGTGCGCAGTACAGTGGGCAGTAGCTTATGTATGCGCATGATGATCTCGGGCACATTGGATTTGCTCCTTGTTTGTTGAATTTCCATAGAAACCTTGACGAGAGACTGCCTAATTTGCACAGTGGGTGTTATTCGTACAGTTTTACAGTCGTCATTACACCTCAATATAATGGCCATCGAGTATACTGGCTTTCTCTTCTGCTAAGCTCAGTACACGATGGTAGGGGTCTGTTCTATGATGTTGCACCAACTCTCCCTTTTCCACATACACTGCTTCCAGTTGATAGATTTCTGATCTTGACAATTAGCCTCTTCAGCAGCTTATGGTTTGTCAGTCATGTTTCAAGTGTATAAAAAGAATTGTAATACAACCATCAACAACTTACATGTAGGGTGCAGTAACCTGTTTAGCACGCATAATATGGATCTTCAACAATACCAAGACCACTAGATAAACGTCCTTGTGGTCGGTGTTTAGTATGGTCAAATTACCCATCTGTATTATGAAACCCGTAAATATTTACAAGAACTGCTTCAAACAAATATCTCAAAACTTCTGCAACTATAAGAATTGGATTCCTAGCTTTTAAATATGGTAGTTTAGCTTTTAGAATTTCAGATATTGACGCAAACAATTTCACGGAATCCAATTTTTTAAATCCAAGAGGCTGGCCATACGAGCTTCTATCAAATGGAAATATTTGATATAGGCTATAAGTAATTATGCTATAAGTACTATGAGGTTTAAATAATAAAAAATATTTATTTTCTTCATAAAATCCAAAAATAATTAAATCCTAACAGTGAACCTATCTAAAGTAAATCACATATCTATAAGACTTAACTGTATATAGCAATATGTATGTAATGATCACTGGTTGTTTGGAATAAATGAAGGATATCTATGCTTTTCTTTATATTTCATTGAAAATATACATGTGCAAATATCATATCAATAAATTTGGACCATTAGGAAGCCATTCACCTCGAAAAGACTAGAATTACAACCATATCTTTAATCAGACAGCATCTATAACGTTTAAATCGCTTCCGGAAGACTAAAACTACTGACAAATATTTGCTCCGACAGCATCAATAACTCTTAAAACGCACCTAGAACACTAAAATTACCGCCAGATCTTTGCTTAGAATGCATCTATTCTATAACGTTTAAAATGCTTCCATAAGAGTAACATTACTGCCAGATCATCTCTCAGATAGTATCTATAACGTTGAAAACGTTTCCAGAAGACGGAAATTACTGCCATATCTTTGCTCAGATTGCATCTATAACGCTTAAAAAGATTCCAGAAGACTAAAATTACTGCCAGAGTATTGCTTAGAAAGAATCAGTGATGTTTTAATCGCTTCTAGATAACTATGAATACTCCCAAATCTATGCTCAGACTGCATCTATAATGCTTAAAATGTTTCCAGAACTCTAGAAGTATTTCCAGATATTTGCTGAGATAGCATCCATAGCGTTTAAAACGCTTCCAGAAGACTAAAATTACTACCATATCTTTGCTCAGATAGCATTTATAATGTTAGAAACACTTCAAGAAGATTAAAATTACTACCAGTTCCTTGCTTAGAAACCATGTATGATATTAAAACGCATCCAAAAGACTCAGATTACAGCCAGATTTTTGCTCAAATTGCATCCATTGTGTTTCAAACGCTTCTAGATGAATAAATTTACTGTCAGATGTATGCTCAGGCAGCATCTATAACGTTTTGAATGTTAGATGTAAGATTGATTTCCTCATGGCCCTAAAATTTTACATCTTACCAATGACTTAAACATGAATATTTTTAGATGCAATCATTTACGATAAAAACAATAGAGGAAAAATCTTGTTTGATTGGTCTTATGTTGACTTGATACGTATTCTGATGTTTCAAATTTTGATATATGGCAAATCTTAAACTTGTCTGACAAACAATCATCCCATACACAGATAAAAAAAAATGACTAAAGTTGTAATATGGCAAGATATCGTCAATTCGGTCAAATTCAGGTGATGAAAAGTAATTAAATATAAAATTGCCCCCTAGATTTAATGGATATATGGAATTGTTGTATGCAACCAATTCAAGAAGCATAAAAAGAAAGAACAAACCTGTATCCCAAAGTGGAATTTAGCAAAGGCTTGTCACGTCCTCTGGATGGAGGGGAACTCAGATAATTTTATGTCTAAACATTTTCTGAAAATATAATGATGCAGGAAATTTTCACGTCTGGTACACATGCAAACGGTCGAAAAACAATTGGTTAAAAACTTACCTCCAAAATATGAATGTGACCAGGCCTCGTAACGTCTTACACATTCAAGAGTAATAAAGATATAAACACAGATAGATGCCCTGTACAACTAGAGCCTGGTAAGGTCTTTTCACGTAAAAAAGAAAAAAAAAAAATTCAATGGACCCTTCAGTAGGTAGGCATTTTACCCATTGAAGTGACATGAATTCTGTTAGATACAAACATGCTTCTAAAACTAGAATGCGGCAAGGCCTTTCAACGTAGGAATCGTTCAAGTTACATCCATATAGTTAAACACAAACATGCCTCCCAAAATTACACTTGATAAACACTTGTCAGATTTGACACATTGGGCTAACCATAAACAGTTAGATGCAAACTTGCGGCAAAAAATTTTCAAATTTTCTCCTATCCAAAAACTAGATTTACAATTCACAAAACACATCATTCTTTATTATGAATTAGTAATAATTTGTGTGGAAAATAGACATAAATATATTGATAATTAGAAGCAAATTTGATGTTTTACTCAATGATCTCATCGTATCTTTAGTACCAATACAGAAATAATTCCGAAACAGGATAAAATAGTACAGTCGGTTGAATGAAGAGTTCAATGACATCTGAGCCAATTTAATGCATCACTGAACTAAATGCATAGCTAAAAATAAAAAAAGGTAAAAAAAAATGGCCTTTCAAGACATATATCTTTATAAAACAATGGGCAATAGGCTCTATGATATTGTAGACAAGTTATATTTTCTTATAATGTACTCGTATGTCATGAGTTCGTATAATATTAGGTGTATTCATTCATAAGAAAGTATAAATCGAAAGAAAAATTATGCGGAAAACGTCCCAGATGTATATTTTGAATTATAGTGGTATGTCTTGCCATTCGAATTATTTTTGTTGACATATGCAAATCAATGCCTAGTTTTCAGATCAGGTATTAAATGCATTTTGCCAAAAATGTTGATTTCAAACTTTCAAGATACAACAGCTAAAAGGACGTGGCAATGGAAATGAATGAGTCTAAAAATGACTCATTCACAAAAATAAGAATAATAACAAAAATAATCCAACCGTAGTACATTACATTTGAACTCCCTTTATTTTAGACACTTATTTTCTAACTGAATGGGCATCCATTATACCGAGTTGAGATTATACCAACATTTCCTCCTATATTTTCATCATGCTGTAGCATTGATATTCCAAATATTCATTCGTGTTTTCCTAGGAGTTGCTAGGTAGAATTTTGTTATTATGAGTTTAGAGTCA
>NC_090739.1:91209700-91224700 GCF_036898095.1 Palaemon carinicauda | reverse complement strand
AGGCTTTGCTTGATCCCCTTTACGCCTCCCTCAAGTGCTAGTCAAAAGATCTGAATTGGGGTCCCTTCAAGAAGAGGCCTTCTGCACTGCAAAGAATGCCCTATCAACTGCTGTTGCTCTCACTTTTCCCATCCCACATGCCTCTCTCCTTCTCTCCACCGATGCCAGCGGCGTCACTATTGGTGCAGTACTCGAACAGGTGGTCAACAGCTCGCCCTGCCCATTGGCCTTATTCAACAAAAAAATTTTCAAGGCAGAATTTGGTTATTCTACCTTCAGTCACGAATTTCTGGTGGTGCACATGGCTGTCCATCACTTTCGCCATTTCTTAGAAGGTACGCCCTTCGTTATTCGCACAGACAACATGTCTCTGATCATGCCTTCACTCGACAGTCTGAAGCCTGGTCCTCTGTCATAGGTTGATACAATATTTTTAAAAGGATATAATGAAACACAAAAATATCTATTCCCTGTGTGAGCAGCGAGGCAAGACGAGATTCGACTGAAGCCCTGTTTGGTCAATCCTGTCATCTCTTCATTTTCATCAGCATTTTGGAAGTAAACCAAGCCTCACCGAGATTCGACTACGGACCAGTGATAAGGGAACTGCCCCTGTTTTGACCAAGATGTTATTGTCTTGATTAGTGGAGTCAGTATATTTTGAGAAACCGAGCCTGAGGGAAATCCTTGTTTACGATATATGTCATCATAGAATGACACGTGCTGCCTTTTTGTTACGCCTTAACACGTGGTCTGTTTTGCATCATAAATTTCTTCTGGAAGCTTCCATGGCATGATCAAAGTGGGCGTTTTTACGGAAGCCAATAGAGATGCAGAATTGTTAAAAAGAACGCCTTCTATGAAGATGCCACTGCCCACTGTAATTAAATCCACCCATATATGAGTATATAAACTTCAAGAAAAGATTGTCCAAGATAGATAGGACAGGACATAAGAAAAGAGAGGAACTATGTCCGAAGTATAAAAGATCGGAGTCCTAGCAAGATAAGAAACAGAGAAGACCAGAAGTCTGATAGAGCCCAATTCTAACACCTTCCCATCAGACAACAAAGGCCTATCTCCAAAAGATCTGGTTATGGCCGATAAGAAGAGACAGATTGAAGAAGCTAGCGCTCCCTGCTTGTTACAAGAAGAAGCAAACACTGCCTGTAACCTGCCTTCGTTTAACAGTATCAATGAATTCTTGGAAGTAGACCTCTAATGTCCCATCTTGAAGCCACCCTTTTGCGACGTCTTCGAATCCGGTCATCGTGCCAGTTTCATCTGAACTTCTGCCGCCCTCCTGCAATGTTGTCAAGCCTTACTTCAACAGTATTATTGAACACTTGAAAGAAGACCTCTGATTTCCCTTTTTGGTACCAACCTTTCTGTGACGTCTTCGAATCCGGTCATCGTGCCAGTTTCATCTGAACTTCAGCTGCCCTTCTGCAACGTTCTCAAGCCTGAAATCCCCGTACCAGTATCGTCCCAGCAGCTTCAGAAAACTAATCCTTAAGTATTGCTACTTTACTGACTGTTCCCCTTTTCCCTTGATGTTTGATTGGTTTGATTTGCCAGTTAAAGTAACCGAAGAAGTAACATTAGTTTTCTTTATAAGTTTATGAATAAACGTTTTGGTTTATTTCATGTGTTTCTTTTTATATTAATTTCCCATATTTCAATCGGTGTTGTTGATATTTATTTTGCTTTTTAAAAGAACTGGTAATGATTTTAAGATCATAACAGTTGGCGACCTTGCCAGGATTTTCAACAACGTAACCATTTGAAACAGGGAAAATATAAAAAAAACTGAATGAGTGAGATTACAAAAGATTTGATAGCTTCAGGTAAACTTTTTGGTCTAGAGGGCGATGCTCTCCGTGAGTATGTTTTTAAGAGAGAACAGGAAGTTTTTGAGAGAGACGAAAAAGCAGCTGAAAGAGAAAAAAATGAGAAACAGCAAGAAGAAAATGAGAAACAGCGGGAAGAAAATTAGAGACAGCGTAAGCATGAGTTAAAAATCGCTTGTTTAAGGTAAACTCTTCAAAATAGTCTGCCAGGTTACAGACCAGGAAGTAATGCGTCAGGTAGCAGACGGGGTATTAATTCATCATTGAACGATGATTCTGATCATTAAGGTATAGGGGCAGTGTTGAAATTAATTCCAAAATTTGATGAGGAAGATGTAACAAAATATTTCATGTCTTCTGAAAAGTTAATGAACAGAGTAGGCTGTCCCAAAAACAAGTGGACTTTGTAATTCTAGTCAGTCTTAAGTGGTAGGGCACTTTCTGTGTATAGTTGTATGTCTGAGGATGAAAGTGAAGACTATGATATTGTGAAAGAAACTGTTCTTAGTGCATACAGGTTAGTACCAGAGGAGTACCGTAAGAAATTTAGAAGTTTGAAAAATTATGAGAGCAGTACATATGTAGAATACGGAAAGAAGATAGAAAGATAATTTTGTGATTCGGTAACTTCCGCTGAAGTAGAGAGTTTTGATGATCTCAAGAACTTAGTTTTGTTAGAAAATTTCAAAGATAGCATATCTCCAGACATTAAGCTATATATAGAAGATAGGCGTGAAAAATCTTTTACAGATGCAACAAGGTTGGTAGACAAGTACAGACTTATTCATAGTTGAAGTGATAGTAAGAAGAAAAATAATCCTTCTTCTAGTAAGATGCATCATAAGTAAGAGTATCTTTTAGCAATAGTAATACAGGGAAATATGATTATCATTATTAATGTTTTATATGTGGAAAACCAGGTCATACTACCAAGTTTTGTAAGAGCAAATGGGAAGGTAGTAGTTCAGAGATAATCTGTTATCGATGTAGCAAGAAAGGGCATATAGCAAGGAATTGTATAGTAGAGGAGAAGAATATTAAGAAACCAGTGTCTCTAGTTAATAATCTTTTGTCAAGTAGAAATGACATTATGAAAGAAACTAGAAAGTTTTAAGGAGATTTTTTGTCTGAAGGTGTAGTTTCTTTGCTTGAAGGAGGGGATTCGAGAGAAGTTGTCTTGCTTAGGGACATCGTAGCAGCCGTTTCCCTTATTAGGAAAGAGTGTATACAAACAAGGACAAAAATCAGTATGAAAGAAAAAGTTATGTTAGCTGGGTTTCCTAATACTTGCTTTGTTTGTCCTTTGTTGAAGATGAACTTGAAAAGTCAGTGATTGTCAAGAGATGTAAAACTAGCAGTTGTAGACTATTTGCCAGTTGACGGCGTTGACATTATTGTTGGTAATGATTTAACTACATCCAAATGTGTGAATCCTATTTTAACTGAGGTTCCAATGCATGAAATTGTAGTAACCAGGTCAGGTTTAGCTACAGATATAGACTACAGTCATAATTTGTTCGAGGATTCTAACGTGTGTGATAGAGGCAGTGAGGTTGATCTTAGCAAGTGTGAGGCTGAGAAGACCGACTCCATCGGCGTTGACAGTGTTAGCCAAGTTGATGATGTAGTTTCAAAAGTAGTGACGTCGACGTAGTCGATGTAGTGGATTCAAGTCATAGTTACTGCAATAGTTGAGGCACTAACATTTTGAACAGAGATGAGCTAATTAAGTTTCAGAGAGAGGATGAGACACTCTCTCGAATTTTTTAAAGTGAGTTGGATGATGATCCTGAATGTTTGTAAGGAAACCTTTTGTTTAAAAGACGAAATTTTGTGTCGTTATGTTAGTCCCAAATCAGTTAGCAAAGAGGAAGTTATAGAAGAATTAGTAATTCCTCGGAAGTTTTGTGAATTAATTCTGAAATTAGCACATGATGATCAAGGACATTTAGGGGCAAATAAAACTTTCAAGTGTATAAGTAAGACTTACTTTTGGCCTAAGATGAAAAGTGACGTGAAGAGATATGTATTAAGTTGTCACGAATGTCAAATTGCTGGTAAACCTAATCAAGTAATTCCCAGGGCTCCCTTACGTAATATTCCATCAGTGGGAGAACCTTTTGAGAATGTAGTAATTGATATAGTTGGACCTTTGCCTTGAAGTAAAGGAGGGAATATATATCTATTAACAATCAATGATACACTAACCTGTTATCCAGAGGGCAATCCCGGTAAGAAGCTGCAATGCGAAAACTGTAGTTAAACGCTTGTTGAACTATTTTTTTCCAAATCTGGTTTGCCTTGCGTTATACAAAGTGGTAATGGCAGTAATTTTTTGTCCAAATATGTCAAAGACAAAATGAAAGAGCTAGGTTTAAAACTTGTAACTTCCACACAGGATCACCCAGAGTCGCAAGGGATTGTAAAATGTTTCCATCAAACATTAAAAAGTTGCCCACGAAAATTATTTAATAACTTGGAATATGACTGGGAAGAAAAACTATCTTTTGTCTTGTTAGTCTTACGATTGGCACCTAATGACACCACAGGATTTAGTCCTTTTGAATTGCTGCTCGGTCACACAGCTAAAGGACCGTTAGAAGTTTTGAAGTGTAAATTAATCCTTCAAGAAGGTAAAGAAGATTACATTCAGAATTTAGAGACCTACAAGGAGAATTTAAGAAAAGCTTGGAAATTACCAATAGAAAACGAGAGCCACAATCAAGGTGAGACTAAAAGAAGATATGATCTTAAGGCAAATGAGAGAAATTTCCGTCTGGGAGATGAAATCCTAGTATTAAAACAGAAAGACGGTCCCTCCATTATCTTATAAGTTCGAAGGTCCTCATCCTATTTCAGGGAAAAGAGGCAATTTGAATTACTTGATTGATATGGGTAAACGTAGAGCTAAGTGGATGCACATAAACTTGCTAAAGAAATACAACGAACGCCCAGTACCAGTAATAACTGTGTCGCAGCGAGAAATTAGTTTTGAGAAAAACTCTGATGTGCTTAAGAATTTCAAGTTATTTAACTCTAGCTTAGAAGAAGAAAAACTGAGTGAATTATATATTGTTTTTCTAAATTATCCAGAAACCGTTATTGATAAACCCATTAGACAAAGTCCCTATTGTTTGAGTCTAAAGAAGGCAAATTCAGTACGAACGGAAATTAAATATATGTTAGATAGTGATTTGATAGTTCCTAGCAAGAGTGAATGGTGTTCTCATGTAGTTCTAGTAAAAAAAGATGGAACAGCTAGGTTTTGCATTAAATTCATAAAAGTAAATAGTATTAGTAAGCAAAGTAATTTTCCACTTCCCAGGATCGATAATTGTTTAGATAGGATCGGAAATGCTAAATTCATCTCCAAGCTTGATTTGGCCAAAGGTTATTGCAAGTACCTCTAAGCAGACGAGATAGGAAAAAATCCGCTTTTATAACACTGTTTGGTAGTTATGAACCTATAGTAATGCCATTTTGGTTAAGAAATGCAGCCAGTACTTTCCAAAGATTAATGAATAAAGTTATGAATGGTATTGATAACTGTGTCGTGTATTTAGATGATCTTGTTATATTTTCAGAAATTTGGGAAGAGCAATTACGAATTTTAGCTCAAGTCCTGACAGCCCTTGAAAAAGCAAACTTTGTATTAAATTTAAAGAAATGTGAATTTGGAAAACTTATATCACTTATTTAGGGCATTAAGTAGGTCTCGGTAAGATTTGCCTAAGATTGGGAACAGAGAAACTATCATCAATTTCCCTATCACAGCAACTAAAAAGCAGGCCATGAGATTTCTCGGGATGGTTTCATATTTCCGTAGATTTGTACTCAATTTTTCAGAAATAAGCAATCTCATAACTAACCTTTATAAAAAAGGACGAGTTTTGTATTTGATGAGGAATGTGTAGAAGCTTTCAATGAATTAAAGGCCGTAATGCTTCACGAGACAGTATTGTTGTTACCTGATTTTAGCAAGGAATTTAATTTAGCGACCGATGCTAGTGATATTGGTATAGGCGGAGTCTTGTTACAAGAAGTGAATGGAACAAAGTACCCAATCACATATTATTCAAAGAAACTCAATAAAGCCCAACAAAATTACTCAACTATTAAGAAGGAATTGTTTAGTTTACTTTCAGCCTTGCAGCACTTTGAGATTTATGTACGTAGTAAGCCTGTTTTAACTGTGTATGCAGATCACAATCAGTTAGTTTATTTGGAAAGATTTAAGAATAAGAATAAATGTCTCATGCGTTGGAGTTTAGAGCTACAAGATTATAATGTGAAGATAATTCATATAAAAGGAAAGAATAATGTTATAGCTGAGAGCCTATCCAGAGATTTTTCATCATAAGAAATTATTTTTTTCTCTTTTTTTTTTGGCTGAAGCTTTGTGTTGAGTGAATGGAATGCGAAAGAAGAATGTTTTCCCGATGTTAAGTTGGAGTTTCCTGCAGATATTCCTCATTTCAGTAAATTTTCTTTTGGGGGAACGTATCATGGGAACATACAGTATTTTCAAAAATATATAATAAAACACAAAACTATCTATTCCCAGTGTGATCAGCGAGGCGAGATGAGATTCGTCTGTAGACCTGTTTGGGCAATCTTGTCATCTCTTCATTTTCATCAGCATTTTGGAAGTAAACCAAGCCTCGCAGAGATTCGATTACGGACCAGTGATAAAGGAACTGCCCCTGTTTTGACGAAGATGTCATCGTCTTAATTAGTGGAGTCAGCATATTTTGAGAAACTGAGCGTGAGGGAAATCCTTGTTTAGGATATATGTCATCATGGAAACACAAATGCTGCCTTTTAGTTACGACTTAACACGTGGTCTGTTTTGCATCAGAAATTTCTTCTAGAAGCTTCCATTGGCGTGATCGAAGTGGGTGTTTTCGAGGAAGCCAATAGAAATGCAGAATTGTTAAAAAGAACGCCTTCTATGGAGATGACCACTGCCCACTGTAATTAACTCCGCCAATACAAGGGTATATAAACTTCAAGAAGAGATTGTCCAAGAGAGATAGGACAGGACATAAGAAAAGAGAGGAACTATGTCCGAAGTATAAAATCGAAATCCTAGCAAGATAAGAAACAGAGAAGACCAGAAGTCTAATAGAGCCAAATTCTAACCTTCCCTTGACACAATAAAAGTCTATATCCAAAACATCCGGTTATGACCGATAAGAAGAGACAAATTGAAGCAGCCAGCCCTCCCTGCTTGTGACAAGAAGTAGCCAACACTGCCTGGAGCCTGCCTTTGTTCAACAGTATCATCGAATTCTTGGAAGAAGACCTCTGATGTCCGATCTTGATGCCACCCTTTTCCGACGTCTTCGAATCTGGTCATCGTGCCAGTTTCATCTGAACTTCAGCCGCCCTCCTGCAATGTTCTAAAGCCTTACTTCAACAGTATCATCGAATACTTAGAAGAAGACCTCTGATGTCCCTTTTTGGTGCCACCCTTTCTGTGACGTCTTCAAATCCGGTCATCGTGCCCGTTTCATCTGAACTTCAGCCCCCCTTCTGCAACGTTCTCAAGCCTGAAGTCCCCGTACCAGTATCGCCTCAACAGCTGCAGAAAACTAATCCTTAAGTATTTGTACCTTATTGACTGTTCCCATTTTCTGTTGATGTTTAATTGGTTTGATTTGTCAGTTTAAGTAACCGACGAAGTAACATTAGTTTTCTTTGTAAGTTTGTGAATAAATGTGTTGTGTTTTTTCGTGTGTTTCCTTTTATATTAATTTCCCATATTTCAATCGGTGTTGTTGATATTTATTTGGCTTTTTAAAAGCATCTGTAACGAATTTAAGATCGTAACCTCCGCCCGTCAACGCCGACATCTCTCCACCGTGGCTTAATACAATTGCACCGCTCAACATGTCCCTGGGAAAATGAATCCTGTTGCCGATGCCCAGTCAAGAAACACGTTGGCTGTCGTTCAACTGGGATTGAATTAAAACGCCTTGGCTGAAGCCCAATAACAGTATCCATAGTATCAAGCAAGTAGGACCGCATCAAAGTCGGAAGTTTATCTTTGTGGGAGAACAAAGAACCCATAGTTTTAGGATTTTTTTCTATCAACTTAAGGTTCACAGCCGGAAAAGTTTTCTGAATGACTTTTTGTTTTTGCACCTTAAATGTGTTAGAATGAATCAAATGTATTAAGGCACATATTAATAATATAGGCACGTTCGGTACAAGTTGACGTGGCTGAAATTTATCATTTAAAAAGTTATTGACATATTTCAAGAGTAAGGCTGGAGGATACGAATTGTTTTTAAAAAACTGAAGTAAAACTTGGATTTCGCTATGGAAGTTATGCCAGTTGGAAGATAATGTATAAGCACGGTGTAACAGCGTGGAAATACTATTTAATTTAAATATCATGGAACAACTGCTATAGAAGTTAATACCTTGACCTGTGAACGTCTTTTTTTCTAATGAGGCTCGTATTAAAACCATGTTCTGTCCTAGTAATTAAAACATCTAAAAAAGCAAGTTGGTTGTCTTGTTCATGCTCAATTGAGAAATTTATTTTAGGATGTAGGCCATTGATATATTGCAAGAAAGCTTCAGCTGTTTCTCTGGACCTAAATAGAGCAATCGTGTCATCCAAATATCACTTATAAAAGGGAGGGCGATATGATAAGGGACACCCATCCAGCATCTGTTCCTTGAAAGAGCACATAGAAGCGTTAGCCATAACTGGGCCAAGTGGTGACCCCATCGAAACACCATCAACTTGTTTAAAAGTTTCTAGAAGTTTCTTAAAATCATCCTTATTAAAACCATGGTATAAAATATTTTCCTCGTAAAAGATCTTATCTAAAATGATGTCAACCGACGCCTGCAATGGTATGAACGTAAAAAGAGATACGACATCCAAACTGACCATATATATGTCAACATCCTGTGGTGGAATATCAGGTACAAGGTTAGCAGAATTGAGTAAAACGTATTCATTATTTGCAAATGGCTGTAGCAATGGTACCAAGAATTTTGCTATCTGGTAATTTGGGGTATTGTATGCCGCCAAAATTGGTCTTAAAGGAACACCATCTTTATGATTTTTAGGAAGTCCATATAACACACCATAGGATGAACCTGAACAAAATAATTCTTGGTAAGTACCTTCAGTTATAATGTTCCGATCTTTGAGACTTTTGAGTAATCTGTTGATTTTGTCCTCCACCTTAGATATCGGTTGATATGTTGTAACACTTATTTCAACAAATTTAGTGGTATCTTTAAGAATATCATCCATTTTCTGTATATAGTCATTTTTGTTTATTATCACCGTGCCTCTTCCCTTATCCAGTCTGGTTATGACAATGTCTGGATTATTGGATAAGGTTTTTAGTAACATAAAAATTTAAATGATAAACTTTAGCCACGTCAATTTGTACCAAACGTGCCTAAATTATTAATATATGCCTCTATACCTTTAATTCATTCTAACACATTTAAGGTGCAAAAACAAAAAGTCATTCAGAAAACTTTTCCGGCTGTGAACCTTAAGTTGATAGAAAAAAATCCTAAAACTCTAGGTTCTTTGTTCTCCCACAAAGATAAACTTCCAACTTTGTTGCGGTCTTTAGTGGTATATTGCTTTACTTGCCCGAAATGTAAGATCGGGAAATACGTGGGAGCCACCAAGAGATTGCTCAAAGTCAGAATCGATTCTCATCTCGGAGTCAATCACCGTACGTTTGTACTTTGAAAACGGAAGAATTTTCCAACATACGAGAACATTGTAATAAATGTAAAACATCATTTTCATATAAGGATTTTTTCATTATCACCCAAGCGCCCAATGACTATTCTCTCTCGGTTTTGGATTCATTAACAATCAAACAGCTTGTGCTCCATTAAATGGTCAGAATTCTTCCACAGTTCTATATATAGCATAGTTGACGTCCTTTCCCAACCAAACAACGTCACTTAGTTTTTTAGCTCCATAGAGATAGGTAATAACTTGAGCATTCTTCACTTTTTAATTTTATATATATATATATATATTTTTTTTTTAGTTCATTTTTTAAATAATTATATTTAACTTTTACGTTGTTCTATTTATATTAATATTAATACCGAGTCTCTCCTGCCGGTGATTCTCCACCTCGGGGGAGTTCACTCACATAGACTTCGGAGGACTGCTGACGGTCAGCTCGCTGACCCAACGGCCCGCAGCGGGCGCATACGGCGTAAAGATCGCCTTCTTCGCCGGAGATGCCTTCCTTCACCTCACAAGGGTGTGAGGAGGCGCCTCTTCGGTTCATCTTCATCGCCGCAGTCCGCCGTAGAGGAGCATCGTCATCGATCTCCAACTGTTCCTGCTACAACACTGGACCTTTTTGCGGATCGTTCGCGATCCACTTCGGTGGAAGGTCGTCCTTGCAAAGGATACGTCGACCTTACCCCCATCAGACTTGCTGACCTGCCGTCGCCGTTCCTGGCTGCTGATGCGCTGTGGGCGCCTACCCATCCTGTTTTTGTGAGACAGGCAACAGTTCCTTCGGGGCAACAAGGGCGTATGCACAAATTGGCGCATAAGTCCCTTACGTGCCAGTGCTCTTCTGCTGCCGACGATGCTGAAAAGCGCGTCCGCGCTCACCATTGGCTGATATTCCTGTTAAAGCGCGCCAGCGCTCTCCGTTGGCTGATATTCCTGCTAAAGTGCGCCAGCGCTCACCTGCGCGTCAGCACTCACCTGAGCGCCAGCAACACCTGCGCGTCAGCGTTCCCCTGATTGCCTGTGCGCCACTGCGCGCCTTCAACCTTCTGCGCGCCATAGTTCTCCTGCGCGCCAGCGCTCGCCAACGCGCCAGCGCTCTCCTGTGCACCAGTGCTCGCCCTTATCGCCTGTGCGTCAATGCGCGCCTTCAACCTTCTGCGCCCTATAGTTTTCCTGCGCGCCAGCGCTCGCCAACTCGGCAGCGCTCTCCTGCGCACCAGTGCTCGCCTGCGCGCCAGCGATCTCCGCGCCAACGATCTCCTGCGCGCCTATGATCTTCCGATCTGGGCGCAGGAGGTAAGTTGAATGCTTCCCCTGCTCGTCAGCGCTCTCCAACGCGCCAGCGCTCGCCAACGCGCCAGCGCTTGCCAACGCGGCGTTGTTCTTCACCTTCGCGCCATCTCTCGCCCGCACACATTCGTGCGCAGTCACCCACTTGGCTCACGAAGATGTGCGCCCACGCCCATCTCCCCAGCCTGATGTGCGCACACATGCGCGCCCGCGCGCATGAGTTGTCTCTCCTGCGCGTGCGCCCAATGGTATCATCGCCTGCACAGGCTCTTCATTCTGATTCTGCACGCCCCCGCACGTGAACATTCAACCGCGCGAGCGCGCAAACTACCTTCTGCGCACCCTCTGTTGTCTCGAGCACGCGCTCCTACGTGCCATCGCTCGCCCGCGCGCCCACGTCCACCTCCGTCATCGCCCCTGCGCTCACGCGCGTCAACAGTCTCCCGCGTGACCCCGGGTATTCCTCGTCGCGCTAGCGCCAGCGTGCTCCCCAGCGCAATCACCAATAACATCCCACGCGGGTTGCTGCAGGACAACGTGTGGCAAGGTCGCCATCGCCACATTCGACACACCCCACCCCTCACCCCCGCAAGCGCAGGATAGCGCTCTCGCCGGCAGGGGGGAAGGTTCCAGTAAGGTCCAGGGACATTTCTTCTCCATCATCTTCTTCTTTTCAGGGGAACCCCCTTTTGGTAAATCCTCCCAGGGATCGGTCGATCCCTTTCTCTCCAGAGGGAGTGTCTGACAGCTCAGCCGTCAGCCAGCAGCCTTGGTTTGGGACACTGGTCAGAGCGGTCGTGCAGGCGTTTAAGTCTGTTCTCTCTGACCCGGGCCACAAATCCTTGGCAGCTTCTACTCCCCTGAATAGGAAAAGAAGAGTTTCAAACGTTGTAAATTCTCCGAGGGCAAAGCTGACTCATTGTAAGTCTTTGAGGCAGGCCTCCTTACCACCCCAGACTTTTTCTCCCTCCCTTCGGACGAATACTTCCCGTCCTCGGGGAGTCACGTGAGGTGAGACGTTCCCCCATCGCACCAATGAGGGAAACCCCACCTCGCACTGGAAAGTCTTCTCGGGTAGGAGTGGAGAAGAGCCCCCGTCGTTGTTGGAGTCTTGTATCCCTCCCAGGAGGGAGTCGAAGGACTCCAGGACGGTACCAAAGTCTTCATCAAGACTTAGACCGGAGCCAGCCAGTCATTCGGAGAACGTCCGCGAGTCCCCCCAAGAAGAGCCTTTGGGGACAGGAGACTTTGTTGCTAGTCCTTCAGGAGGAGAGCTGCATGAGTTAGAACATGCGTTCTGGCAGGTTCTGACCCTTATGAGGACTCTCAATGGGTTTGCTGACCTAGAGATTCCTCCTCATGAGGGCAAAGACACGGTCTTGGACCGAGTCTTTTGGACTCAAAAACCCTCGAAGGCCAGTGCGGGTTTTGCCCTGGTCTCAAGGGGTCAAGAGTGCCAGGGACAAGATCGAAGTCCAGCTCTCCGAGCTTGCCTCCTCCAGCCGTTTCAGCGCCGGCAACAAGCTCCTCCCACCTCCTCATGTACAACAGAGGAGGTACTTTGACATCATAGAGGAGACTTTTTTGGCTCATCCCCTTCACCATTTGTTGGAAGAGCTTACCAGGGGAGTCCCTCTTGTGAGACTCTCCAACCGGCAGGTTTCATTCTCGGCGACTGAGATCCTTAGCCAGGAGAAGGTGGCGAAGTGTGCCATGCAGGCCAATTCGTGGCTGGATATCTGGCTAGGGACCTTAGGTATCCTGATATGTTCGGAGGATTAATCCAAAGAATGTACCAGGAAGGCTATGGAGACCTTTTAACTCTCAGGCACTCGTACGATCGAGTTTCTAGCCCACCAAATCTCAAACTTGTGGGCTAACACCATCTTGAAACATCGAGATACGGTGTCTGTGAGGTTCCATCAAAAGGACCCTAACACAGATATCAGCAAGCTCAGACATTCTTCCGTGATGGGAGCGAACTTGTTTGAGCGTAGGGACGTGGAGCAGGCCGCTGAGAGGTGGAGGTAGTCCCACTAAGACTCCCTCCTACATAGGGCTCTGACATCTAAGCCCTATAAACCTCCAGCACCCCAGTAGCCACGCCCTACCAAGACCACGAAACCGGCCATCGGCAGCGAAGACGACGGTGTCTAAGCCCTTTCCTGTCAAGAACAAGAAAAGCAAGAAGTCCTCCAGGGGAGGGAAGAATCCTAGAGGGAGCGGCCGACGCCGCAAAGGCTAGGAGTGGCAGTCCCCCTGAATGTCCACCAGTGGGTGGATGCCTACAAAGTTGCGCGAACAGGTGGCAGCAACTCGGGGCCGATTCCTGGACGATTTCCGTAATCAGTCAGGGATATCGCGTCCCGTTCACAACATCTCTACCTCCCCTGACAACGAATCCAGTATCGTTGAGCTCCCTTGCCATGGGATCAGCAAGTGGGTAAGCCCATCGGGCAAAAGTCCAGACCATGTTGAAGAAGGTCGCTCTCCAAGAGGTCCTTGACTGGTCTCCAGGCTTCTTCAGTCGACTCTTTCTTGTAAAGAAGGTGTCTGGAGGCTGGAGACCAGTCATCAACCTCTCAGCTCTGAACAAGTTTGTCAAGCAAAGTCCGTTCAGCATGGAGACTGCAGACATGGTCAGACTTGCAGTGAGACCGCAAGACTTCATGTGTACACTGGATCTGAAGGACGCGTACTTTCAGATCCCAGTCCATCCGTCTTCAAAGTAGTACTTAAGATTCAGCCTAGACAACAAGGCTTACCAGTTCAAGGTGCTGTGTTTCGGTCTCTCCACAGCACCACAGATTTTTACCAGAGTGTTCACCCTAATATCGTTGTGGGCACACAGAATCGGCATCCGTCTCCTCCGTTATCTGGACGACTGGCTGATCCTAGCAAACTCGGAGTCATCCCTTCTTCAGCACTGAGACAAACTTCTGAGACTTTGCCAGGATCTGGGGATCATGGTAAATCTTGAGAAGTCCTCTCTGCTTCCCACTCAAAGTCTGGTATATCTAGGCATGATCATAGATACCAATCTCCACAAAGCTTTCCCATCAGACGACAGGTTATCAAGGCTGAGGAGGGTCGCAAGCCCTTTCCTCAGACGAGAAGAACTTCCAGCCCAATCGTGGTTACGTTCTTTTGTCACCTCTCACCTTGGGCTCGTCTAGTTCCCAACGGTCGCCTCAGGATGAGATCTCTCCAGTGGCGACTCAAGTCCTGGTGGAATCAGGGTTACGATTCCCCGGACGTCATGATCCCTATGGGACCTGCGGAACGGTTAGACCTGCAGTGGTGAGTGACAGACGAGAACCTACGAAGAGGAGTGGATCTTCTCGTCCTCCCCCCGGATTTGATGCTATTTTCGGACACCTCAAAGAAAGGGTGGGGGCCCCATGTTCTGCACCACAGGACCTCAGGCCCTTGGTCAGAATCAGAAAAGTGCCTCCATATAAATCTTCTAGAGATGAAGGCCGTCTTCCTGGCCCTTCAACAGTTCCAACAATACCTGGCGGATCACTCTGTGGTGGTGATGAGCGACAACACCACAGTAGTGGCTTACATCAACAACAAGGAGGTACCTTTTCGAAGCAGCTATACCATCTTGCAGTAGAGATACTAAGATGGACTGAAGTCCACTCGATTCCACTATCGGCATGTTTCATTCCAGGCAAGAGGAATGTGCTCGCCGACAGTCTGAGCAGAGCGTCTCAGATAGTGAGTACCGAGTGGTCTTTGGATCATCTAGTAGCCAACAAAGTCCTGACTTTGTGGAGTTCCCTGACTGTGGATATGTTCGCGACAGCGTTGAACTTCAAGCTTCAGCTGTACTGCTCCCCAGTCCCGGATCCAAAGGCACTCTGGCAAGATGCCTTCCAACAACGGTGCGATAACATCGACGTATACGCCTTTCCCCCGTTCTGTGTGATGAGGAGGGTGCCCAACAAGACCAGAATATCGGTCAATATTTCAAAGACCCGTGATAGCTGTGCTATGGCATCACGTGGAATTGTTTCCGGACCTTCTGCAACTCCTTACGGAACTTCCAAGAGAATGCCCTCGCGACACAAGCTACTCAGACAACCACATGCCAATATCTTCCAC
>NC_090739.1:91202200-91204700 GCF_036898095.1 Palaemon carinicauda | reverse complement strand
ACTATATAAGCATATATGGGTTTGGGCTATTGCATATGCTTTTGAAGCCACTATCTTTATTTCAGTTCAACATCGGTAGATAGTGTAACTTGTGGATCCTGTAATGAATTTGATCCCTATAGAAGCTCAATAAAGAGAAGTAGTCAGAGCCCTTATATGCCTAAGAGCTACACTAAGACTAAGTTTTTAGTGATATCACACTACCCAATCACCACTTCCTACCCTCACCACGTGCCTTTACTTCCTATGTCCTTATTTTGCTGTACATGGTCATTGCAATAAGAATGATAAGAACAGAAGATAATGATAGATAATATTGATTCGAAGATTATATCAGGAATTTTCTTGTTTTGATTTTGGTAAATTCATGATGCAGGGATTTCCGGAGGTTTGCCTTGAGCTATAGTTTACCTAAAGACTTTTCACAAGAGGTATTTGATATCCCCACAGTCAGTGAAGGTTTCAGTGCAACATGAAGGTCAGCGAGTGCTACCCCATATTTACCAATGAAAACAAGGAGTTCTGAGGATATTTCTGGAATTTTTATTCTTCATAAGGAACTTTAAGTCTTGCATTTCTTGACAGAGATCTGAAACTGATAATTATATCCTCATATTATCTAGCAAACTGTATTGATTTCCTTATCTTTCTTACAAAATAACTCTCAAAGGAACAGGGGAACTCCAAAACGGGCATCTGCCTCGGGATGTCGAACCCTTCTTGACTATACTTCTTCAAGAAGTTAATCAACTGCTACAAAATGTTATCACTTCATGTCAATCTACGGGGTAGGTGGTACATCCCTGTCCAATTCGCCACGGATGCACTTTTTAAAGCACTGGTTTGATTACGATTTCTACCTCCCATTTTTAGCAAAGTTCTCTACTTTTGGTGACTGATTTCCGGCAGGATATCTTGGCTCTCATGTACCCATTTTGCTAATGCTGTAAGATCTTCATGAGCCTCCTTAAAAGTCATCTCAGGACCCTGGAGGACTTTTTTAACAACAGCCACTTTTCACGAAACTAGGATCCAGAATGAAAGAAATACCAGGATTTCAAAACGGAGAGACTAAAGTACCAAACTGTCTGCTTGTGACTATGGGCCCTTCTATACTAGCGACTTTGTCGCAGCAATTTTGTTGCCCAGTTGCGTCCAAGATTAATCAATGTTAATTGAATGGAAAGCCAATTTACTCTCTATACCGGCGACTCTGTCGTTTAGGCTGTCCGCGACACGAGGGCGACAGGCAGGTACAACGCGTCGGGTTGCGATAATGTCGCTGTGTTTCACACGCTTGCCTGTCTATACTAGGCGATTTTGACGTGGTGTGGCTTTGATGCTATTGTTGTTGCTTCTGCTGCTGTTTCTGGCATTGTTGATAGCTGCTACTGCTGTACTAGAGGAGGGAGATCAAAATTTTCACACTCAGTTACCTGCGATAAAAATATCTCTTTTGGAACCTAAATGTAGAACTATATTTTTTGGCAGCCCTAAAGGATCACTGACAATGCCCATTCAGCCTTTAATCCATATGATACTCAATCATTTGGTTAAGGCAGGTTGAAGAAGGGATGGAGAGAAGCTGTATTTTATAGATATGCTAACATTGGCAGACATATGATAAAATTATTTCTTTTGCAGCCTAAAGGATGCACAATGATTTTTGGCAGCTCTAAAGGACCCCTGAAGATGCAGTTTCATCGCCCGTCATAGACGGCCCAGTGTGTCTGCGGTTCCTAAATCGCGGCAGTTTCGTCGTCAAATTATAGATGCAAAAAATCAAAGCAGTTTGAAAGCAGGTAAGTTGCAGCGATTATGTCTTTAGTATAGATGAAGACCTATTTTCTATTGGCCCCAGTACATCAGCTAAGGGTATGCGTGGTATCCGCCAGGTGTCAATGCTATACTATAGAGTTACAGAATACCATGAATACCGAAACAGAAAACAGATATTTTGAGCCAAATTTGATTTTATTATGTAAATATTTCTGATATTTGCTTGCAAAATGATTAGGCATATTTCGATATTTGTTTTTAATGCCGCTATTGCAAAATGAACAAGGGATATTGTTTCAAATTTTTGCTGATTTTAATGCAAAAATGTTGGATTATGGTAAACTATTTAGGCTTTCTTTTACATTCTTATTATCATTATTTTGTCAGCCTTGTAGTTGGCAGGTTCAGGTTAGAATTGCTGCCCCTCTACAAAAACCACCCTAGGCAAATGCCTCACCCCCCTTTCCTTCCCGTATGTGAAGGACTGCCAGATCTTTTCATTGAAATTGTCTCTTCATCTCTACACAAATATAAAATAAGAGGTGTGATTCTCGATTACAAACCTACTTCTGAGAAACCCATCCGGGCTGTTTCTTCATCATTGTAGCAAAAATAGTATATTTGGAGCTTTTTTCCAAGATTTCTTGTGATCAATCTATCCTGAGTGAATGTTTTTATTATTCCATTCTACCATGTTTTGAATATTGTTCACCCTTCTGGT
>NC_090739.1:91187200-91197200 GCF_036898095.1 Palaemon carinicauda | reverse complement strand
AACATACACTCAGATCCTGGTTCATAGAGGAAAATTCTGGGTAAAAGATATTTAAATGGTTTTAAACAAACTTGGAATAGTATCACTGGTATTGTATCTTGAACATACTTTATGTTTTTTTTAACATAGTTGATGTTAGTAAAACTAAAAAAAAAATGATTGCTCCAAATGTTAACATTTATGTTACTGTCTACCATGCAAGTATTTATTTCCTGAATGTGAAAAAATGTTTAGTTTGTTATGAGTTACATGAAAGGTTGCTAAGCTTTCTAGGTGTATTAATATTAGAAAATGCCTGCAATAAAGCTACTAAAACTGTCATAGTTCTATATAATTGACAGTATTGTGTGAGTAATGTCATATTCATTGCCAAATGCCACTTGTAACACCTGGAGAAAATTGTCTACACCTTTATCACACATAGTTTCTTCAAAATTCTCTTGCAGATCTTGACTGAACTACTTTTCTGGAAACACAGGAGTAAAGAACCAGACATTAATGTTTAACTTTTCTCCCAAAAGTAGATTAAATTATCAAACCCCCCAAACAACCAACAGCTCTTGGTACTCAGATGATTAACAAAAACATTAAATGGCAAAAACGTCTATGTAAGAACTTAAAATGCAATTATTATAATATTTACCGGCACATTGCAAAATACATTTTACATAAGAAGGTATGACAGGTCGAGAGATGCTTCGACTAAGAAGGCAGGATGAAAGCAACTGAGTAACCTTATTAAAGAACACCAGCTTATATATACATCAAGTCCGGGCAAGAAGGACATAAAACATAACAGGCAATTTCCTGTTCAACTGACATCCGTTTCTGTTAACAGTTAACGGTGAGAGAAACAGACATGTTTATTCAGGTCCCTGTCAGTACGAGGGGAGAGCGAAGATACAAAGGATAACATATACAAAAAAAAAGAAATGTCATCACTATGTACGATCGTGTGACACACGGTTGGTATATGGCTCCACCCATGAAAATTACGTACTGTACATGTTAAATAGGGTGTCCTGATCTAGAGAGGCGAACTTTGGGCGGGTCATTTGGCAGGAGATAAGCAAGTTTTAGACGATCAATGGAGACCCAGTCTTCTTTTTCACGAATGTTTAATAAGAATGCTCTCGGACTGCGTCGGATCACAAGGATAGGGCCTGTGTGATGGGGCGTTAGTGGTGGCTTACTAGTGTCGTTGCATAGGAAGACATGCATTGTAGAGTGCAAGTCTGTCGGTATATGATGCTTCGCTGGGGGGTTGTAAGACTGGCGGCATGGAGTAAATTTTCCCACGACGTGACGTATGCGCTGGAGATTGTCGGAGGAGGTTGCAGAAGGAAAAATCTCGGCAGGGACGACCAACGGGTCACCATACACCATTTCAGCTGCAAAGACGTCCAAGGCGTCTTTAGGAGTGGTCCTTAGTCCCAGGAAGACCCAGGGAAGCTCAGTAAACCAGTTGGAATCCTTGCAGCTGAACATCAAATCTGCTTTGAGGGGGCAATGTAAACGTTCAACCATTCCATTTGCAGCGGGGTTGTAGGCAGTTGTCTGATGTAGGGTGATGCCCAGGAGATTCGTTAATGATGTCCACAATTGAGAGGTGAAAGTGGTACCCCTGTCAGAAGTAATATGCTCAGGGATACAAAATCTTGCTATCCATCCTGAGAGTAAGGCAGATGTACATGAGGCTGACGTTGCAATTTCCATGGGAATGGCTTCAGGCCAACGAGTGCAGCGGTCGATGCCGGTAAACAGGTAACAATGTCCTTGTGATGTGTGTAGGGGGCCTATAACGTCGACGTGAATGTGGGAAAAACGATGCTGGGGTTGAGGAAAGGTGCCCACTCCTGAATCCGTGCGTCGATGTACTTTGAAAGTTTGGCAAGAAGTACAGGCGCGAACCCAATTCTTAGCATCCTTATAAACGCCGTGCCAAAAGAACTTTGTCTTCAGCAGCTGTGCAGTAAAATGGCACGAGGGATGTAAAAGGCAGTGAAGGAAATCAAACACCTGTCAGTGCATGGGAGCAGGAATCCAAGGTCGTGGTCTATCAGTACTGAGGTCACAGAGGAGGGTGGTGTTGGAGTCGTCGAGGGTATGTCTTCCCAATGAAGGGATGTGCAGGATGTCCTACAGGCTTGATACTCTGGATCCTTTCGTTGGGCTTCAGCCAAGGCGTTGTAATCCAATCCCAGTTGAACGGCAGCCAACGTGGTTTTTGACAGTGCATCGGCAACGGGATTCATTTTCCCTGGGATGTGTTGAAGTGTGCAACTATATTCAGCCACGGCGGAGAGATGTCGGCGTTGACGGGCGGACCAGTCATCAGACTGTCGAGTGAAGCCATGCACCAGAGGCATGTTGTCTGTGCAACTGACGAAGGGCCTACCTTCTAGGAAATGGCGAAAGTGATGGTAAGCCAAGTGCACTACCAGCGATTCACGATCAAAAGTGGAATAACCCGATTCTGCCTTGGACAGTTTTCTGCTGAAGAAGGCCAATGGGCGGGGCGAGCCGTTGACCACCTGTTCGAGTACTGCACCAATAGCGACGTCACTGGCATCTGTTGAGAGGAGGAGAGGGGCATGTGGGATGGGAAAAGTGACAGCAGCAGCGGTTGATAGGACATTCTTTGCATTACAGAAGGCCGCTTCTTGAAGAGGACCCCATTTCAAGTGTTTTGGCTTGTCCTTGAGGGAGGCGTAGAGAGCAGCAAGAGTGGCAGCAATGGCTGGCAGAAAATGTTGATAATAGTTGATTATGCCCAAGAATTCCTGCAGACCTTTGACGGTTGAGGGCGTGGGGAGGTTCTGGACGGCTGCTACCTTTTCAGGGAGGGGATGCACTCCTTCAGGAGTGATGTGGTGCCCTAAGAATGACACTTCGTTAGCGCCAAAGGTACACTTGTCATACTGGACTTCAAGGACGTTTTGTTGCAGGCGGTTGACCATGATGCGCAGATGACGGAGGTGTTCCTCTTTTCAGGAAGAGAACACAAATATGTCTTCCACATAACATACACAGAAGGGGAGGTCCCCTAAGATGCCATCCAGGAGACGTTGAAAAGTGGCCCCAGCATTATGAAGGCCAAAACAGGAGTAATTGAAGGTGTATGTACCAAACGGATTGGTGATGGCAGTGTTATGGATGTCTTCTGGGTTCATAGGCACCTGATAATACCCCTTCAGGAGGTTGAGCGTGGAGAAAACCTTCCCTTTATGCATGTAGGAGGTCACGTCAGAGGGGATAGTGATCCTGTTCTGTTTGCATGTTCAGGCGCCTGCAATCCCTGCACGGACAAAGGGACCCGCCTTTCTTCAGAACGACGTGTAAGGGTGACGGCCATGAGATGGAGCCCTATTTCGGCAAACTTCTGTTTTGGCGGCTGCCAATCGATCCGGTGCCAGACATCTGAATTTTGCGAAGACTGGGGAGTCCCGTCGTCTTGATATTGTGATAAATACCGAGCTTGGCAGGAGCCGTGGGCGATTGGCAAATTTCTGGACAGAAAACTTCTGGGTACGACGTGAGGAGGTGGGCGTAGGCATCCTTGGGTGAGCTGATGTGAGGTGCGAGGTTGGAGGGGGTGGGTTGAGGAGGTGTTAACAAGTACGAGTCTGCATTGACCATTCGTCGGTGGGCGACATCGACTAGATGGTAGAAAGGAGAGAGGAAATCTGCACCGAGGACTGGCAAAGAGACGTCAGCAACGAGAAATTTCCAATTAGATTTACCGTTTCCAAACCCTAATGTGAGGTTCTCATAACCGTAGGTGGGTATCGCAGATCCGTTGGCAGCTAAAAGGCGGACATCGGCAGACGTAGAAAGACTACGTCGTATCTGAAGAGTTCCCTTGGCAAAAGAAAATGACAAGGATCCGAGTCTACCAAAAATTGCACGCCCGTTCCTGTATCATGTAAAAAAAAAAAAATTAGAAACACGGGAGGCCACCGAGTGATGGCCTACTTACATGTTTTCTGGCCACTGACAATCCATGGAACATTTCTTCGCGGCTTCCCCGAATCTGTAGTGGTAGTAACAAAACTGCGGACGATGGGCGGCAGTAAGTGGGTGTAGAAGTCGTTGGCTGGGTCGCGAGCGAGTGGTGGGTGATGGGTGGCCTACGGCATTCACGTCAGCTTTGGTTGACGTTGAATAGGCGTCCTCTTTGTCAGGAGTTGAGGCATTGATCAAGGTTTTGAAGGTCGTGAAGTGGCTGTCAATAAGGGCGTTGGCTTTGGTCATCAAGTCCTTTATGGGTAAACTATCTACATTGGGTATGGCAGCGCGTACAGGTTCGGGTAAACGGCGTACCCAAAGGACGCAAAGTAGGTTTACCTCACGAGGAGAGCCATCTACGGCCGGTTGCAGGCGAGCGATACTGGTCATTTCCCTGAGGGCGAGCGAATCCCTTTGATCCCCCAACGGTTGTTGAGAGAGCTGAAACAGCTTTGCTATAATGGCAGCTGGCGACAGCGAGTACTGCTGCAGAAGGTGTTTAGAGGGCATCATACGCTATTGGGGTGTCTCCTTGTTCACAAAGACAGTCAGATATTTCTGGGAAGGTGGCCTCGGGTATCGCCGCGAGAACATAATCTGCTTTGGTGGTTGAGCGAGTCCCGTCCTTGATGTGGAACTGAATATCTGCGCGCTGAAACCCAGCAAACGCCTCTCTGCTGGCGAACGATGAAAGTGTGAATGGGGCGGCGCCAACTTCCGTGGAGTCTGCCATAGTACCAATGACGCGGGGCCAGGGTGGAAGGCGGGAGGAGCGAGTTGACTTCAGTGGTCACCAATGTGATGGGCAGAGAGAGGCTGTGACAAAGAAGGCAGGATGAAAGCAACTGAGTAACTTTATTTCAGAACACCAGCTTATATATACATCAAGTCTGGGCAAGAAGGACATAAAACATAACAGGCAATTTAATGTTCAACCGACAACCATTTCTGTTGACAGTTACTGGTAAAAAATACAGACATGTTTATTCAGATCCCTGTCAGTGCGAGGGGAGAGCGAAGATACAATGGAAAATATATATATAAAAGAAAAAGAAATGTCGTTACTATGTACGATCGTTTACACACGGTTAAAAAAAGTGCAGCACTTACTTTTACTATGAAAAGAAAAAAAAATAAGGAAAATTTATATATCATAAAGTATTGCATAGGAACATGTGATTATACTAATTACTGACCTTTAACCCTGGATAGGTACGATGGGTCATTCGCGACCCCGAGCGTAAAAAAAAAACAGGTTTTTCTCACGTGACTCACCCCCGTGACTGAATTTGTGGGTGATCGACCTGCAGGAGGTGTCTCCCCTACACGCTCTAGTAGTGTCCAGATGTGCATTGCTGTAGCTGTACTCCTTCCCCGATTTCTGAGACGCGTCGGGGTCGAGCGCGACCGAGTTTACCCTTCTAAGGTAGTTTGCATAATTATCAAAGTTATTACGTATTATGAAATTGTCGTAGAATGGTGCAACTTGTATAGGTTATCAGTTGTGGAAAGTCTTGGTGGATTGTTTGGCTACCATGTGCATGATTTTTTTTTTAGTTAAAATGTCGTTCATCACCACGAGGACCATTTTACCGCGAGTGCCCCTTTTTCATTTTTTTTCATTTTTTTGCCAAGTCATTTTTCCGTAAGATATTGCGAAATAGTGTCGTAAAACTTTTGCTTTTTTAGTGTTGGAAAGTGTGTCTAGATGATCTGGCTACCCATGCGTGATTTTGTTTTTGTCAGATACGACGTAGTTATTGGTATATTGGGTATTTAACTGCGGTTGCCAATTTCTGTTTTTTTTCAATATTTGTAAAAATTTACTACGTAGTAAGGAATTGCCGTATATTATTGATTTTTTTTTCATGTTTATGTGTTAGAAAGTGTGCCTTGATGGTTGGGCTAACACGTGCATGTCTTTTTTTTTATCTGAGATGCCGTTTATTAGAATGTTGGGCATTTTTCCGCGAGTGCCCCTTTTTATTTGTTTTGCATTTTTTTGCTTAATCATGTTACCGTAAGGAATTGGCAAGTAGTGTCGCAAAACTTATATTTTTATAGTGTTGGAAAGTGTTTCTAGATGATCTGGCTACCCATGCCTATTTTTTTTTTAGCCAGATATGGCGTATATATAAGTATGTGTTCGATTTTCCTGTGATTGCCATTTTTTCGTTTTTTCCCATTTCTTTCAAAATTACTACGTACTAAGGAACTATCACAGAGTAATGATTCATTTATATGTTTATTTGTCGGAAAATGTGCCTTGATGGTTTGCCTAGCACGTGGCTGAAATTTTTTTTTCTGAAATGCCGTATATTAGAGTGGCCATTTTTCCACGAGTGCCCCTTTTTATTTGTTTTGCATTTTTTTGCTTAGTCATGTTACCGTAAGGAATTGGCAAGTAGTGTCGCAAAACTTATAATTTTATAGTGTTGGAAAGTGTTTCTAGATGATCTGGCTACCCATGCCTATCTTTTTTTTTTTAGCCAGATATGGCGTATATATAGGTATGTGTTCGATTTTCCTGTGATTGCCATTTTCTCGTTTTTTCCCATTTTTTTCAAAATTACTACGTACTAAGGAACTATCACAGAGTAATGATTCATTTAGATGTTTATTTGTCGGAAAATGTGCCTTGATGGTTTGCCTAGCACGTGGCTGAATTTTTTTTTTCTGAAATGCCGTATATTAGAATGTTAGCCATTTTTCCGCGAGTGCCCCTTTTTATTTGTTTTGCATTTTTTCGCTTAGTCATGTTACCGTAAGGAATTGGCAAGTAGTGTCGCAAAACTTATATCTTTATAGTGTTGGAAAGTGTTTCTAGATGATCTGGCTACCCATGCCTATCTTTTTTTTAGCCAGATATGGCGTATATATAGGTATGTGTTCGATTTTCCTGTGATTGCCATTTTTTCTGTTTTTCCCATTTCTTTCAAAATTACTACGTACTAAGGAACTATCACAGAGTAATGATTCCTCTAGATGTTTATTTGTCGGAAAATGTGCCTTGATGGTTTGCCTAGCACGTGGCTGAATTTTTTTTTTCTGAAATGCCGTATATTAGAATGTTAGCCATTTTTCCGCGAGTGCCCCTTTTTATTTGTTTTGCATTTTTTCGCTTAGTCATGTTACCGTAAGGAATTGGCAAGTAGTGTCGCAAAACTTATATTTTTATAGTGTTGGAAAGTGTTTCTAGATGATCTGGCTACCCATGCCTATCTTTTTTTTTAGCCAGATATGGCGTATATATAGGTATGTGTTCGATTTTCCGGTGATTGCCATTTTTTCGTTTTTTCCCAATTCTTTCAAAATTACTACGTACTAAGGAACTATCACAGAGTAATGATTCCTCTAGATGTTTATTTGTCGGAAAATTTTGTTTACTTTTTTTTTGATTGAATATCATCAAATTTTTTTAGCTAAAATATTATATTGTTTTACATTATTTTTTTCGATTTTATTTCCCTTCAAAAAATTTTTTTTGGGTCAGAATTTTAATTTTATAGTCGTAAAATAATCGACAATTATCCAGCAACCCACCATACAATTTTCATGCATATCCAATAATAATTAGATTAGTAAATAACACCTTGAAATTGACATACCCTTCCTATATTTCAAGTGGCAGATTAGGGAGTCTGAGTCAGTGTGGTTGGCGGCCATTTTGTGGACATATCCGAAGCGTAAGCTGCCCTATCTATATATATTCTTGTTCCCTATAGAATTTGTGATATTTTGGTATATTTCTACCTGCATAAATATCATATTTATATATTAAATATATGTATTTTTTTACGAAATTTCTAAGTACTCAAAAAATTACCTTTAGATATGGCCCCTGATATAAATGTAATTTACAAAATAATGAAGATTTTTTTACATATTTCTATTTTAGGATAACATATGTTTATTCCCTAAAAAAATTAGCCCCTTCCTATTTCATTTGGGTACCCAAAAAAATTCATGAAATTTGGACAAATTTTTTTGGCCAAAAAAAGTTACCCTTTTTTTTCTCATTTCAGATCTTCACCTCCATGGGTCTGACTTCATCCAAAATACATCAAGATGTGTCCTAAACATTCAAGAATCAATTCCTAAAAGGATTTGTGTATATATGTATAAAATTTTTTTTATGAATTTTTATGTCAGGTCTTTTTTTTCTACTTAATTTTTTAAAATATTTATAATAAATAGTTTTTCTGCAGATGAGTAGTATTTATTTGTTTTGCATTTTTTCGCTTAGTCATGTTACCGTAAGGAATTGGCAAGTAGTGTCGCAAAACTTATATTTTTATAGTGTTGGAAAGTGTTTCTAGATGATCTGGCTACCCATGCCTATCTTTTTTTTAGCCAGATATGGCGTATATATAGGTATGTGTTCGATTTTCCTGTGATTGCCATTTTTTCGTTTTTTCCCATTTCTTTCAAAATTACTACGTACTAAGGAACTATCACAGAGTAATGATTCATTTAGATGTTTATTTGTCGGAAAATGTGCCTTGATGGTTTGCCTAGCACGTGGCTGAATTTTTTTTTTCTGAAATGCCGTATATTAGAATGTTAGCCATTTTTCCGCGAGTGCCCCTTTTTATTTGTTTTGCATTTTTTCGCTTAGTCATGTTACCGTAAGGAATTGGCAAGTAGTGTCGCAAAACTTATATTTTTATAGTGTTGGAAAGTGTTTCTAGATGATCTGGCTACCCATGCCTATCTTTTTTTTAGCCAGATATGGCGTATATATAGGTATGTGTTCGATTTTCCTGTGATTGCCATTTTTTCGTTTTTTCCCAATTCTTTCAAAATTACTACGTACTAAGGAACTATCACAGAGTAATGATTCCTCTAGATGTTTATTTGTCGGAAAATTTTGTTTACTTTTTTTTTTGATTGAATATCATCAAATTTTTTTAGCTAAAATATTATATTGTTTTACATTTTTTTTTTCGATTTTATTTCCCTTCAAAAAAATTTTTTTTGGGTCAGAATTTTAATTTTATAGTCGTAAAATAATCGACAATTATCCAGCAACCCACCATACAATTTTCATGCATATCCAATAATAATTAGATTAGTAAATAACACCTTGAAATTGACATACCCTTCCTATATTTCAAGTGGCAGATTAGGGAGTCTGAGTCAGTGTGGTTGGCGGCCATTTTGTGGACATATCCGAAGCGTAAGCTGCCCTATCTATATATATTCTTGTTCCCTATAGAATTTGTGATATTTTGGTATATTTCTACCTGCATAAATATCATATTTATATATTAAATATATGTATTTTTTTACGAAATTTCTAAGTACTCAAAAAATTACCTTTAGATATGGCCCCTGATATAAATGTAATTTACAAAATAATGAAGATTTTTTTACATATTTCTATTTTAGGATAACATATGTTTATTCCCTAAAAAAATTAGCCACTTCCTATTTCATTTGGGTACCCAAAAAAATTCATGAAATTTGGACAAATTTTTTTGGCCAAAAAAAGTTACCCTTTTTTTTCTCATTTCAGATCTTCACCTCCATGGGTCTGACTTCATCCAAAATACATCAAGATGTGTCCTAAACATTCAAGAATCAATTCCTAAAAGGATTTGTGTATATATGTATAAACTTTTTTTTTATGAATTTTTATGTCAGGTCTTTTTTTTCTACTTAATTTTTTAAAATATTTATAATAAATAGTTTTTCTGCAGATGAGTAGTATTTATCTTTACAGTTGTTTTAAGCATTCATTGAAGTTTTTTTTGGCAAAAGAAAAAAGGAGGTTACTGCAAAAACTGATTTTTAAAGAATTTTTTTTTGGCGTCGGGGTCGTTCGCGTCCGAGTATACCCTTAAAGGGGTGTCCGAGGAGCGTACCTATCCAGGGTTAAAACTTGTTGCTTTAGTTCAACGTAAACAGATTTACTAATCAAAACCTAACGCAATTGCTGTACTAGTCCTGAGTAAACACATTAATAATATATTTAAAGATTTTTTTTTTA
>NC_090739.1:91169700-91182200 GCF_036898095.1 Palaemon carinicauda | reverse complement strand
GAGGGGGACAGTGACAAGATCTTTTAGGGGAGCAATTGTGAGTTGTCTCCTGGAAATGGCTGGAATCACACTGGTGGATGATGCAATACAGGAACTAAAGCCATCGAGAATAGCCAAAGACAATGCAGACCTTAAGGGCACGGTCACAGAGGTGGAGAACATTCTCAATTCATTCACTGTTAATGATGATACTCTGTATTGCCTAAACACTGGCAAAGCTGCCTCGGATGGTGTGAAAGACAGTCTTCTGCAGTCAAAAGAAACTGGAACTACCTGGCATCAAAAATGAACGTAAGGTAGATAGTGGGCGTTTTGAACAGGCTATTAAGAGAAGAAAGGTGATGAATTTCACACAGAATGCAGTAAAAGTTAAATTCAACACAAAGGACAAACAGATCAAGGAAGCAAAATGCACCAGAGACATATTTGGAAGGCTGCTGTTTTTGTCAGTAACACAAGAAATTGATCTCAGTATTGTCCTATCCTATCCTCTCACTCCAGTTCCTTTCTCATTGTGTCATATAACCGGTGATATGAACAAGACATCAAAGAGCACATTAATGGAAAAATTAGAAGCAATGGGAACCTTGAATGCCATACCAGACAGGACTGATGTCTATATTATAAATGCTATGTTTTTCTTCCGTGTGCTTTACATGCCATCCATCTATGGGGGATGGCAATATCCATTTTGAAACAAGCTTGTAGCACTGGTGAAATTGTACACATAGTCTGTGACACATATCCTAATGGGCCAAGTATCAAGGACATTGAACATGACTTGCGTGGTAGGACACCCACTACCTATATAATCACTGGCTCGTCACAGTAAAGACCACCAGATCTAAACACAGCTTGGAGCACATCACAATTCAAAACAGAGTGTTTGGCCTTCTTGAAGGATGAATGGTCATCAGATAGATATGCATCGACTCTTCAGGGACATCAGGTCTACTTTGCAGTGGAACATGAATGCTACCTTTACACTTCATCAAGTGGAACTGTCAACAGGATCCTGGTTCATGAGCTTCAGTGCAGGCATGAAGAAGCCGATACACGGTTACTGTACCATGCAAATTTTGTTGCTGTTAAATGTGAAATGACCCCAGTGATTGTCATTCGCAATAACAACAATGACGTCTTCATCCTCATTCTCTACCATGCTAGGTTTCTTAATGCACAGATTTGGATGGATGCTGGCTTGAGTTCTAGAAATTCCATGCGTTTCATGCATATGTCACATCTCACAATCAAGCTTCCATGCGCTGACAGGCTGTGATTACACAGCCTGTTTTATGAGAAAAGCAAAGTGGAAGCCATTTGAAATAATGAAAAACAACCCTAGGTTCACATCAGCAATTAGTCACCTTGGAGACTCAGATGTCATCGATCCAGATGTTGCTGCTGTAGTTGAAGAGTACTTGTGCATTGTCTACGGAGTTCGGAACCTGACAAGTGTTGATGAAGCCAGGCTTCAATTTTTCCGCAAGTTGTATGCCCCTAAGAAGGAAACTGATCCGTCTGATAAAATCAAAACTACAGACCCCTGTTGTCTTCCTCCTTGCCAAAGAGTGTTGCAACAGAAGTTGCTAAGAACTAACTTTGTTGCACACAAATAGAGGAATGCAAGGGAAGCCGATCCAGACTCATTTGGTCCTTGAAGGACATGGCTGGAAAGTCCAGAATGGCAGATTGATGATTGTCTGGTTCACTGGCTCAAATATTCCTGATAAGTTAACCAGTGAAGAATCTGATGTACAGGAAGATGATGATGATGATGATGATGATGATGAGATCAGCCATTCCTCGGATGAAGAAAAGGAAATAGATTTTTAGAGAACTCCATACTAGTAATATAGCTGGAATAAAGCCCACGTTCTTCAAAAAACTTTATTTGTATCTCTTTTTTATATTTTATGCATATATAGTAAACCTTTTGCAAATTCTGATGTCTTATTTAGCCAAAATACAACTAAAACCCAAATCCGGCATTTCAAAGGGCTGAACTTGACCTTTTGACCCCTGGTGACCTCTAATAATAAATTAATTAATTTAGTTTAATATCAAATAAATCTACTCATCAATAGCATCATTTTGGTATATAGTTCTTTATTCTAGGCCCAGTGTGAGAGGAGCTGCAGCCAATTTACTCTCACTAACCCCCAAATTTTGCCGAAAAATGAAAAGCCCGTTTTCAGACAAAAGGGGTTAATAAAATCCACACCCACCACTGCCAAACTTAAAGATACTCATTTTTGGATGTCACATGGTAGACCCTTTCCAAAAATGTCCACTAGAAATTTGGTCATCTCCGGTAAATAAATGGCTGCTAGCTCTCGCTCTATTAGAACATAAGCCACCAACAACCCAAAGAGCTATGGAAAGAATAAGGATTGGAATAATGTTCAATGAAAATGCAGAGATTGTTAATGGATATATATACTTAGGACAGACAGTAAGTGTTTCCCCAACACGAGACAGACTTAAAAAAAGAAAAAAAAACGTAAACATGGAATGGAGGATTTTTTATAAAAAAAATAATATTAAAAAAGTAAGATCTTAATTTCTTCATAACGAAAAAGATTTAATCAGATGGTCCTACCAGTTTTAACTTATGGATTAGAAACTTAGAGCCTTACTAAAGGCTTAGAACCTAAGCTAGTTACGACCCCAAAAGGTATGGACAGAATAATGTTTCGAAAAACACTAAGAGACAGGATATGGGCAGCATGGATACGAGAACACACCAAAGTGAAGGATGTTCTAACAACATGAAAAAGAAATGGACAAAGGCAATACATATATTGAAAATAAAAGATGATAGATGAACATTAAGAATAACAAAATTGGTCCCTAGAGGTCGCAAAAGAAGCAGTGGGAGCAGAACACAACAGATTGACCAACTAAGAAAATTCATGCCAGAAAAACTGGCATAAAAAGACAACAAAGAGACACAAGTGGAAGGATAGGTCTGAAACCTTTTTCCTGCAGTAGACTAGTAACAGCTGATGATGAAGATGATGATATGTATACATTTATATATATATATATATATATATATATATATATATATATATATATATATATATATATATATATATATATATATATATATATATATATATATATATATATTAGGGTGTGCTTTAACAATATCATAGTAACGTATCGCCTAATTGTAGAAAGGAACGAGGTTTATACTTTATATTACTTTCGAAACACATTTAAAACAAAAGGAAGTGAGAATGTAGACCGAGAGTGCTCAAATTTCGAAGCTGGTAATGACCTGCTCTAACGACGCCTTCAAGCTACGAGTGAAACTGTCATCGACGCAAGTTCTTTCCAGCAGTTGTGGGTTAAAGTTTTATGGTAAACAGTGAAACTATTTTAAATTTTATGCAGGGTACTCCAAAAACTAGGCTCGATATGAAAATATATTAATGCATAACGTTAGCAATATAAAAGAACATCATTTAATATTCTTGTAATATACAATATTTTTTTTTTTTTTTTAATATTTTGTTAATGTGTGTTTACTCAAGACTAGTAACAATTATGTTGGGTTTTGATGAGTACATTTATTCCGGTAAAAGTAAAGCAATAAGTTTTAAAGGTCAGTAATTCGTATAATCAAATGTTCCTATGTAATACCTTAAGGTATATAAATTTTCCCTTTTTTTCATAATAAATGTAAGTGCCACACTTTGTTTAACCTTCTTATATAACATGTATTTAGCCATGTGCCGGTAAATATTATAATAATTGCATTTTAAGTTCTTACATAGACGTTTTTGCCATTTACTGTTTTTGTTAAGCGTATGAGTACCAAGAGCTGTTGGTGGTTTTGGGGGTTTGACAATTGCATCTACTTTTGGGAAAAGAGAACAATTAAACATTGATTTTTGGTTCTTTACTCCTGTGTTCCCAGAGAAATAGTTCAGCCAAGGTCTACAAGAGAATTTTGAAGAAACTATTTGTGATGGAGGAGCAGATAATTTTCTCCAGGTTTTAAGAGTGGTATTTGGCATTGAATATAACATCACTCACAAAATACTGTTAATTATACAGAACTATGATCATTTTAGTAGCTTTATTGTAGGCATTTTCTAATCTCAATACACGTAGAAACCTTAATAACCTTTCGTGAAACTCATAACAAAATAATCATGTTTTTTTCACATTCAGGAAATATATACTTTGAACGTCGACAGTAACATACATATTAACATTTGGAGCCATAGAAGTTTTAGTTTTACTAACACCAACTCTGTTAAAAATACGTTCAATATATTCAAGATACAATATCAGTGATACTATTCTAATATTGTTTAAAATTATTTGAATATCTTTTATCTTGTATTTTCCTGTATGATCCAGGATCTAAGTGTATGTTAGTGGATTGCTTGATGCTGGTGTTTTATGTTATTTGGTTAATTTAAAAAAAACATTAATATTTATGATTTTTAGGCATTGGAATGCTGTTTGAGACGATTTCTGTCAATGATTTCTTATTCAATCTTATCAAAAAAGTTTGCTTTTACACCTGGCAACCACTTGTCCATTAGGACTGAAATGGCAATTGTTCTGTTTTACTCGATCGTCAGACTTTTACTTTTTTTCTTCCCAAGTCACCGATGAGCTGCGAAGGCAAGGAGTAGGTGATTAGGAAGTAACGTAATATCCCAAAGATATTTCGTCACTCTCTTCTCAATCTAAGACCAAATTGGACTGTTGGGTCGCGGTCTGACTTTTGAAGTCACCCAACACATAAGTGCGTTTTGAAGTTTTCCCACTAAACTCCCATAACTCTAAAATTAATATTTATATTAATCATAATCCATTTCCTGCCTTCCCTCGTGTTTTGTAAAACGATATGCAAAACTAGAATAGTCATTAATTTCGGCCTATGTTATATCATAGAATACTTTTTTATCATATCATCTGATATATTGTGGATTCGCGCCCGAAACAGAACACTCACAAAGAATAATGAGAGGGTTGTTTCATCTCACTGACAATGTAATAAAAAATATTGAATATGTCAAAAACCCTAGCCATTGTTGATAAAATCCTACGGGAGAATATGTAAAGCCCTTATATTTACTTTATGCATTTTAAAATCTGTTATTTGAGAAAGTCTCAAACCGCAGATCGTCCACAGCCAAGCAATAAAACTACAGAAAAGGGATATGCCCATCTCCTAAAGCTGGCCAATAGTAATACACAATGATAATTTACCTAATTCAGTCTTCATTAATTTTCGTGAGAGTAAGTGTATAATTTACATTTGCCACGTGTCATTTTTATTATGAAGAGGAATACGCAAGAAGGTATGGTATTTTGATTAATCATCATGATGTCAACTTTAAGAACAATCGTCGTAAGTTCACCCCGTTGCTATCATTCATGCCTATCACCCCTACCTATGATTAACTCTCACTCTCTTTCATAGGAAATTTTATTTGGGAATTTCCTCTTCACTAATCAATCATCCTCTATTTTTTCCATCTCTCCAAAGACCAACAATTAAATAACTTTCTCACCCCTGACAGCATATGCCTATAGCATTAAATTTTTCTGAAATGGTAAATCTATATTTTTCTTACATTTTCATTATAGATAAATTTATATCTTTCATCAGGAAGAGTTGAATCAACTTTCGCAAATACATAATTTTATATCAATAGATAGTCCTCTTTTTTCTCTCAGGCATTCTGTAAATATCAATAGGGCTACCTTGCATCGCCTTTTCTGTCATTGCCTTTTTTCCTCTTCTTATCAATGGCTCTGTTAGGAAATATTAAATTTAATTTATTCTTCTGGTCTTTTGAACATACGTTTTTCAAATAAAGTAAATAAAACATCTCTTCTCCCTTACAAGAAAGGAAGAAATGCACTGCTATTTACATTAGATACTTCAAATTTAAAATTATTCGGAAAATGAATAGTGATTAGTCAATTGAGCGACCGGTAATAAGTGGTTTTCTTTTCTTGATATAACATTAATTTTGTGACCGAGACTCCCACGCTTTTTAAGTAATCCAACAAATCATGAAAGAAAGAAGCAGATTCTTCTTAACTGAATATATTACAAATTTATTCCGTGAGCAAAATCACTTTCAACCAAATATTAAATATCAAATCAGACATTACTGAAACACATTTGACCTGTGACTCTTAATTATCTAACCCTACAAAGAGAAGTGGTTTTCTTCAAATCAGGGATGAGTCATTCCAGTGATACTTGAAATCTTTAAACGGATACGGGGATAAAATACAGTTATGGGAATTTAGGGAGATGGATAAGTGACGTCAAAATAGTATATAGATCGAATTGTAAGTAACGGTTTGTACAGTTGGCTTCATTGATTCCGGTAATCTTCACAAGGAGCTAAGGTGACATCTGGCAGCTCTACACTGTAGCCTAGTGTATAGCAGGTAACGTTGTTTTAGCAAAAGAGAAACCGTTGGCAATGCTGCCTGTAAAACATAATCGTTGAGCTTAAAAACACGGGCTCAACAGATATTTTTTCTTTTTTTTTATTAATTATACGAAGCAGCGCTGCTAAGCAAATAACATTAATTCTCTACACAGCACTTCGTGAAATTAATATAAATGCTTTAGAGCAAGTGTTTAGAAGCACAGCGACTTTGTTTTAAAGGCAGCGTTGAAACCATCTACCTATTGCTAAACAAAGTGTTACCTGCTACAACGTACAACTGTCAGACAGTCAGGCGTCTCCTTAGCTTCCCCTCAAGCGCACCGGAATAGACGAAGTCAACTACTGTATACCAATAGTAACCATTTTCTCAAGTCCTTAATCTATTCGTTGTTCAGAGAAACAGATCATTACATATTATGAGATAGGATAGGTTTTAATTACTTTAACAATAATTTTTAATAAAATCCTCTCAAAGTTTTGAATCAATAGGGGAGGAACCAATGTGGTGTATCTACTGTTTTCTTTTTAAGCATCCTTATTGTGAATAATAAAAAAAAAAAATTATAAGAGTTAACCTTATATTCTGTATACGTATAACCGTTTACAAGCAGTAGGTTTGTTTGTATCAATCGCGTCATTGTCTGATAATTATTGCCGTTCAGAAATTTTGAGTCGTGAATGAAAAGAGGCAATTAGTAGCCAAGAATAAGAAAAAAAAAATCATAAGGCAATGATGCAAGTAATTCAGTTCCAAAATTATGCTCGCACGGCGATATTTTCAAGTACCCAACGCCAATTGGCCTTGCAAATACCTAACGTTTTAAATCTTTATCTGGACCTTTCTATCTTGACTTTGACAGAGTTAGAGTAATTACTTATGGAACTCAAATAAATCTGAATTAATTTTATGAGGTGGTTCTCATGTAGTCTGAGCAAGCTGGTTTGAGTGATTTTTCTTCGTGGTTGTCAGGTCGACCGTCTGTAAAAAGAACGCTTATTGCTCCTCGCTTTGTGCGAAGGATCTACTATCGTTTCCAGAGGCCGTGTAATAGTGTTTTTCCCAAATATCTAACAAACCGGCTTATGAATTTCCATGAAACTACAGCAATGAATGTTTCGAACATTGGCCTAATTTTTGGTGGTACAATGAAATGACAGATGTGCTTAATTAACCCGTTTACCCTTAGAAAAAAGAGGAACTTCTTCTCTTTCTTCAGAGCGTTTCGAAGAATTGGTACTTAATCACGTAACTGTGACGCACAGGTTCCCCCAACCCTCCTTTGGTGTTTGCACCTTTGGCTATCCTAGCACTCGCCCCCCCCCCCCCCTTCCTTCTTGCATTCTTTCCTTCATTCCCATTGTTATTAGTCTACCGAGTAAATCCCTGTTAGGAAAGACTGTGTACTGCACATATAAAATGAGCCGGAAGAGCAATAAAATTTTGTATGGTGGTAGATAATGATTAGATGGCTAACACAAATTATCAAACATAATAGAAGAGGTTTAAAACCGGGGTGTGGAATCTCACCGAAAGATATTCTACTCGGACTCCTACAAATTTTAGATTTTCGACTAAAAAATAAAATAAGATAAAAAAAATAAAATAAAAACATTAGTAGAAATAGAAAACAATTTTTCCTTGAGAGAGTTTTATATTTGGAATGATGTTATTGGGGCAAGACTGGAGCAAGATTCAGAAATAATTTCACCGACTTCGACTCCTACCTCAGAGCCTTTTTAGTACATCCAAGGTAATCGTCGGCAGCAGTTGTAGTAGTAGCTCTGAACTATTTCATATAGATTCGACTTTAGTCATGGCAAATATGTTGCTTTGTCCTCGCCATTGCAAAAACTACAATTGCGCTGAAACTCTTCACCATTTACAACAGAGAGAAAGAAAGAAACCGCCTGAAAATTAGTATAAATCGGCAAGAAAAGTATGACTTTAATAAGTACATGATATAATGCAATATACTGCTAGCCATATATATATATATATATATATATATATATATATATATATATATATATGATTTCAAAATTTATCAAATGGCCGATGTCAATGCCCTTATATGAAACATCTTTTAGAAGTCTACCTTCTAAGGAATTCAAGCTACTCTCTCTGGTGAAATTGATATGATAAATTATATCAAACAATGCTCTCTGTCATTTTCTTCCTGGCAATTGATGTATCGAGTAACCTGTGTTGTATGGAAGAATGAGTCCTACGGCTTAACCTAAAGAAAACTATATTTCTATTGCTTTACCAACACTCGCTTGAAGTGCGAAGTGTAGGGTTAGCATGGCTTCTTTCGTCTCCTGTCATAAGTCTCATTCTTGATCTTCAATGTAAGTGAGTGGGTAAGATATAAAAGGTTGGTCTTGTAATTAGGTTAAGTCTAAAGTCACGAATCACATTACCAGGTATGCTGAACTTTTACTGACAAAGAATTTCGTATTGCTTGGGGTAGGTCATATGACAATTATCTATGGAGTTAAACAGGCGTTTAATAATTCGGGGATGGGAGGTACAGGGGAAGAAACGTTATAACAACGTCACTGAGGGACGTCATCACTTTTGCGAATGTGTGGGTGGCTAAGACTGGCTTTAGCCTCATTTTCTTAAGTAAAAAAGTTAATGAAACGTAATTGGCAATGCACAGTATTTCCCAAAATTAGGCCATTGTATGCGGCGCTCCCAGCTTTGATATGGAAATCCATCAGTTATTTTAGGAGTTATTTAAAAAAAAAAGAAAAAAACACTATTACACGGCCTCTGGAAACGTTAGTAATTCCTTTGGAATAGGACTGGGACTTTTGACTTGAACTGTATTGCTAACAGGGATCTGAATGTTCTGCGTGGCAAGGGGCAAAGATGTTATGAAGTCCTATGAAATTGCGTGTTGTAATATCTCATGCAATATCGATTTCACTATATGAATAATTATTCTCTTCCAGTTACTGTCGATTGAAATATTAATCCAATTTTAAGAGTTGCAGTGTAACTAATAAGAAACAAGAGCTTTTAAAATGCAGATTAAATATTATGTAATGAAAAAACAACAAGAACAGAATTAAGGACAGCTGAGAAATGTTCTTTACGGAAGAAAGTTGTAAAAGAACCCAAAAGATACGCTGTAAGCAATAAATCTTACTAACCTTAATTCTTATACCATTTTTCAATTGAAATATATATATATAAATATATATATATATATATATATATATATATATATATATATATATATATATATATATATATATTCATATACATATATATATATATATATATATATATATATATATATATATATACATATATATATATATATATATATATATATATATATATATATATATATATATATATATATATATATATATATATATGTATATATATATATATATATATATATATATATATATATAAACATATATATATATATATATATATATATATATATATATATATATATATATATATATATATATATATATATATATATATATATATATATATATATATATATATATATATATATAAAGAGAGAGAGAGAGAGAGAGAGAGAGAGAGAGAGAGAGAGAGAGAGAGAGAGAGAGAGAGAGAGAGAGAGAGAGAGAGAGAGAAAGGAATAACCCTCCTAGCTAGATCTTCTGTTAATTTTCCATTTGAGCAGCAAAAGATTTTAATTTAGGGGAATAATGTTAGTTTTTCATTTGTTTTCAACCTCTAATCTGTTAGCTCTTCCTGGGCATTCAATAAAAAATCTTGAGAATATCTCTAAGAAATAATTCTCTCCTGTTGGTCAGAATACACTGATTATATCTTATTTTTTGACATTTCAATTGAATGAATGGTATAAACCTTTTCATAAAATTAAATACTCTTCATATCCAATAGGATGCAATAAATATAAAATGTTTGATAGTGTACTTTCAAATGATTAAATTTAGATCAACACATTCTCAACTATTATGTCTAAATAAACATAGCTTAGCGATTCTTTCTATAAGTTAGATATTTTTGGATGTTATTATTTGACTAAAGTAACTCCAAGTCTGAAAATTGATCGTACACACACACACATACACACACACACACACACACACACATATATATATATATATATATATATATATATATATATATATATATATATATATATATATATATATATATATATATATATATATATATATACTGTATATATTGGGGGAAGTGCCTTGGTATATGGATGGATGGATGGATGGATATATATATATATATATATATATATATATATATATATATATATATATATATATATATATATATATATATATATATATATATATATATATATACACACATATATATATGCGTGTGTGTGTGTGTGTGTATGTACTATCAATAATAAAGTTAACAATGCTAATAATAATAATAATAATAATAATAATAATAATAATAACAATAATAATAATAATAATAATAATAATAATATTATATAAATAACTTTCAATTACCTCATATGCTTATATTAATAGGTTTAGTAATATGAAGGAAATATTATCAAACAAATAAATATCAAACACAGTTTTATACAGATATATAGATAGATAGATAGATACATTATGTTTTATATACTTAAATATCATGATATTTCTATTTCCTTATTTCGAAATATTATTTATACAAAACAACAATCATAAATACAAAGAATAACATTACATGAACACAAAGTGAAAATCTGTGTACTTACTTTACTGGTTTATTTTGGATATACATCTTGAACGGGCAGCGACCCCTGAATGGTACAATTGCTCATCCAGGGTGAGATAAGGCCCTGGGGTGTAGTTCCTTCGACAATCAGCAATCCTATGGTCAAATACCTTCCTTTGCCATCTTTCTTCTGCTGGCCGAATTATAAAAGCGTGGAACTCTCCCCAACATGGCAAATTGACGTTCACGGTACACCGATACAAAGTATTACTCTCTGTGAGGTCTCATATGTCACATATGGTTGTATGAGTGTCTTTCCGCTCTGCTGATATAGTGAGAATCCTAAGAAAAACTGGTGGTACCATAGCGTGAGGTCTACCACACTATAGCGTGAGATCTACCTCCCGTTAGTACTATAGCGTGAGGTCTACTGCTGAATTATTCGTCCCTCATAGATAGAGCACATTTCATACATGTGTTTAAGCAATAAACACTTAATTTAAACATTAGGGCAATAGGGAGTGGAGAATAATTGTGTACTTCCTGAGATCAAATATGTGAAAAATCAAATAATATTGCTAAAGTCTCAGAGTCAGATAGATATTTATCATTAACCTTTAATCTTATTTATTAAATATACTGATATTAAGATAGGGTTGCCAGAGAACCCTTAGTGCTCACATTTTCTTTGTACTGCAGTTCTCCATATGAGGCATAGATCTCTTCAGGTTTATTTAAATGTTATTTTCTCGAAAATTCATGCTCTTAGTTTTTCTTTATTTAAAAGTTATGAGAATATTCAATGCTATTATATTTATAAGGTAGTGAGCGAATGTTTTAGCTTCTTAATGAAATAGAAGTATTGAAGAATTGGTTGACTGTTGTGATATTCAGCATTTTTTAACTGTTTATTAATTCAATTGTATTTTAACGCATTTGATACTAGAAATGTATTTAAAGGCATGTTTCCTCAGCATTACCATTTCAGAATTATAAAGTAGACATGTTAACATCACTGTTCTAACAAATACTGTACAAAACTAATTGAAAATAGGTGAATATAAAACTTTCAGAGTAACCCTCCCATTGTTGACTATGTGGTATTTCAGAAGGTAGGTAATATCCGATACTATAGCATACAGTCATGAATTATTTTTTTATTGAAATGTAAGTACAGTATTTATTATCAACGTTGCTTTTAAAGTGATCATGGAGGTGTAAAGGTGTGAAACAGCAGATGCCATAAGTAACACAGGCCTTGGTTTACATTTTATATTGACAACCAGCAGGAGGTGGAGTAATATTGTTTGTTAAAAATGTATCCAGGAGCTCCATTTGCTTCCTTTTATATGGGCAGG